>NC_037670.1:26819354-26961056 GCF_003255815.1 Theropithecus gelada | reverse complement strand
TAAAAAAAAAAAAAAAAAAAAAAAAAAAAAAGAAATAACTAAGGAGTTTCTCTCTTTCTTGCTCTCTCCTCTCTCTCTCTCTCTCTCCCCCCCAACCCCCCGCCCCGCTTGCGCGCTCTCTCTCTTCTTACTCTCCCCACTCTCCCCAACCCCTGACCTGAGGATCCACACAATAGCTAACCTTGCTAATCAATCAACTCTCAAAGTCTATTTTTCAGAGACATGGGATTCCTCTTTCTCACCATAGAAGGGTTCTGATTCCACATATGTCACCTAAGACAAAAATTGAGTGTTTCAGAGAAAACAAGCTCACCCATCTCCAACCAGCACTTTCTCTCATGGTTCCGGATGAAGACCATAACATTAAGCATTTCTACAGTACCTTTCGTCTTCCAGTACTTTCCACACACAGCTCCAGAAAGGAGGGAGTGGCGGTAGGCTGACACATCACCTCCAAAACCCTAGACCACTGTTTTTCAGGTGGCTAGTCTACACTGTGACTGTTTAAATAAAGCAGAAACCAGATAAAAGCTCATTCAAAGGGAATAGTTATAGAAAGACAGTGAATTATCTACGGGGCAAACGAAAGTAATAAAATGTTCAAGTCCCCAAACGTAAGGCTCATCTCTGCTAAGGGTGAGTGACTGTGGAGTCAGGCACGCCTGTTTCAAATTCTTATCCTGCCACTTACTATCTCCATATCCTCTGAAAGCATTAATATTCTCATTGGGGAAAAAATGGGAGAAATTACCTACCAAATAGGTTTAAGTGAATTAAGGTCTAGCCTAATGATCAGTAATGGTGGTGGCAGTAATAATAATATGCCACACATCAATGACCCAAATTTTAGAGTGTAATTTATTATGGTATAGAGCTAAATATTCCTAAAATATTAAACAGTTTGGAGACCCTTGAAAGTGTTGAAAAAGTAATGTGTTTTCACTTTTGAGCAATTTGCAGTTTGGTTTTTCAATGGTTTTAAAGTCTCTGCAGCTGACAGCAGGGCTTTATTCATGCAGCACCAGAGGGTAAGCCAAGGCCCTTCCATGCTTGTGGAAGGATATCTGGGTGCGAGAGATGTGCCATGTTATAACCATACAGTCTTCTCCAATCCACCACCACGTTCACCACCACTATTTCCTTTCTGGGCAGACTTGGAGGTGGCGTTATTTGTAGAAGGAATTTCTCCAGAACACAGAAAGGCTTCCCAAGAAGTACTGATTTAAGGATAAAAGTTGTTGGTTAGTTTTATGAGTGAAGACAGGAGTGAAGAATGTGGAGGCTTACAATTGCTTTCTCATCAGCAGAGAACTTAGACATGCAAAATAACTTTTTAACCTTGTAGATTTAGGACAACATCTCCCCTTGAATACAACTAACCAAACTGGGCCTGCTAGAATTTTGAATGTCCAACTGGATGTTCACTGATGGCTTTAAAATTCTATCTCCAGCACAGATCTTGCCTATGAATTCCCAAACCATCAATTCCACCTGGGCATCTCAAATTCCACATGTCCAAGTCTGACCTTATCATCATCTTCTCAAATCTAGGCCCGTCTTCCCCACCTCCTTTGAATCTCTCTCAGTGCAACTTCCTGGATCTGGTCTCGCTGGGTAGAAACTGAGGGGTCATCCTCGGCACCATTTTCTCCATCTCTGCAACATGCATCACAGGCAACCCATCACCAATTCTTGTCCATTTGCACTCCAAATAACCATCAGGTCTCATTACTTTTCTCCAATTCCATGGCCAACAACCTACAGGCCCAGGAGACCAATCTTTGCTGCATGAACTAGCCCTCCAGCATCTGCCTTGGCCCTGTCCTATTCTCTTCCTCACAGTGACCAGAATAATCTTCTCAAAACTCAAAGTTCTACCTTAAAACCCATCTGGAAATCCCATTGTCCTTGAGTAAAGGAGAAGATCCTGAGCATGGCCTAGAACGCTCACCATGCTCTGAACTCAGACTTCCCTACCCTGAGCTCCAGCCAGAGAACTTCAATTTTACACCCACTCACGCCAAAGGGTATTTATCTATCCATGTTCTTCCTCTCTCAGAGGCTCTCTTTCCCCTAACTCCCTCTTCCATCCAAACGATTCCTACTTTCCCTTCAAAGCTTCATGCAAAAATCGCTTTCCAAAAAACTGACTTGGTCAGGTTCGTTGGTTCCATATGGTCCCATGTGCTCATGGAACTGTATCTCTCTTTCATTGATCTCCTTTCAGTCTGCCTTGATTCCCTCACAACACACTTGTGCCCGTGTGTCGCTGTGTGTCCCCTGCTAGACTGTAAGGTCAGTGAGAGCAGGGACTATGTCTGGCTTGCCCACCATTTTAGCCTCACTGCCAAGCCCAGTGCCTGGTAAAAACAAGGCACTTGGTGAAAATAGATGTTGAATGAATGAATGAGTGAATGAATGTACAGAAGTATATGACACATCTAACAGGAGGATGGGGGAAATTTGAGTGTAACCTTAAAAAGAGTTCTTCCATAAGGCCGGGTACAGTGGCATGCACCTGTAGTCACTGCTCAAGAAACTGAGGCAGGAGGATGGCTTGAGCCCAGGAGATGCAGGCTGTGATGTGCTATGATCATGCCCATGGACAGGACTATACTCCAACCTGGGCAACAAGCCAGATCCCATCTATTTTCAAAAAAACTTTCTGTAAGATAAAGTCTCAGAACATGGCAAAGGAAGGGCAGAGGGGATATTGTTTCCCAGGAAAATACTACAGCAAATTTGTAGGAAGAAAAGGTGCAAACACTTGGCTACCCTCCCCTCACATCACCCCTTGGAATCTCAGCTTTCCAACTGAGGAAGTAGGGGTGGTAGTGCTTGGAAGAAAGGAGGAAAATGTTGCAAAACATTCTAAAGCTATCAGGACAAAATGTATACGTGCCAGAGAACATGAGGTAGAAATTGTACTTATCTATAGTTTTAGAAAATGAGCAAGGAGGCTGGGCGCAGTGGCTCACATCTGTAATCCCAGTACTTTGCAAGGCCAAGGCAGATTGCTTGAGGTCAGGAGTTCAAGACCAGCCTGGCCAACATGGTGAAACCCTGTCTCTATTAAAAAACACAAAAATCAGCAGGACATGGTGGCATGTGCTTGTAGTCCCAGCAACTCAGGAGGCTGAGGCAGGAGAATCCCTTGAACCCGGGAGGTGGAGGTTGCAGTGAGCCGAGATCACACCATTGCACTCCTGCTTGGGCAACAGAGACTCCATCTCAAAAAAAAGAAAAGAAAATGAGCAAGGAGATTTCAAAAAACACCCATGCATTTTATATCCCTTACAAATCACATAGCTCCATCTTATAAACCCGTTGAAAATTTCTAATGAATGAGGAGAAACAGTCCTCAGCCCTCCTTCAAGGTATCCAAGGGAGTGAGACCAGGCAAAGGTTTTGTATGTCACAACAGCCACATCGTGTTCCAAAAGGAAGATGAGTAGAGATCTGTCCCACCCAGCAACAAAGAATTCCTCAGCAGACAGCAGAACCTGATCTGCTTCCAGGCTGAGATTGCAGGATGTTTGCCCAAATGCTGCAATGACTTCCAGTCATGCATTTGTTTGGTTTCGGTAATTACTTGTTCATTTAAAAAGAAAAAGAAATATATGAAAATGAACACTTCTCTCACATGTGTACCTACATTTCAAATAAAGGTTTCATGAGGCATCTTGAAGGAACTGAAACCGTAGTAACGCAACAAGAAAACCATCCTGCAGAAAAACTGGCACCCTCCCAAACAGCTATCATTCAGTTCTTTCCAGCACAAAAAGGGAAAGTTTATTTCTTTGTTTACCTTTAAAATTTCAACTTTAAAGCAACATCAACAACAATCTGACATTGCATTTCAAGCAGAACAACAGCATTCTAAACTCCAGCGTTATAGAAAAGTGAAAAATGGATATGCGGCTGGTTTCTCTTGCCCTGGCTCGTAAGATTGAGAAAATGTTTGAAAAGTAAATCCCAATTACAGGTGGTGGTGTCGCACATTCAGCCTTCTCTTATCCCACCTGTCTTACTCTAGCTTCTCTACCTGGGCTACCTCCAAGCCAGCACAGAGCCCTTTTCTTCCAAGTTTGCTAAACTTTCATCTTTACCTCTCTGACATTTTCTTGCCTTGGCAAAATTCCTAAAGCTTTCAGGGTGGTTAACAAACAGTAGGTGTCAGCCTAACGGTTAAGAATTCATGCTCCCAGATGATAATCATCAGTAGATTGTTCTGGAAAATTAAATACACCTGGGCCAAGTTTCTTAAGGCTGTACTCTTTGGAGATGTTTCAATTTATTTTTTAAAAAAAAAGAAGAAACAGTTCAAGAATGTGAACTTCATTTCTCACATATATTTTCCTAAGCTTCTTTTCTTCCCCCCTCCCTTTTTTTTTTTTTTTTTTTTTGATATTTCACTATGTGCTTTGGCTTTTCCCCAGATTTTTAACTACTCTTGTCCTCTCTGACATGTGAAAAATGTTCTTGCATTCTGCCATCTTAGCAAGGGCATCGAATGACAAAAGAAACTTCACTCCAGAAGTCCTGATGGCACTGTCGTTAGATTCAGACTCACCTATCTGCAGAGACTTCCAGAGGCCAGGACGAACAGCACATGGCTCACTTGATAGATGGGGCATTCATTCAGGGATGCTCACTTAGTGCCTGCTATGCACCAAACATTGTGCTTGCAGTGAGGCTCCAAGAAACTACTGGGGATGTTCCAGTTCTCCAGGAATTCCCCTCTGTTGTGACTGATGGACTAGAACAGAAGTAGGCACAGGCCGTACCAGCAGAGCAGACACTTGTTATAGAGGGAAGGCCGGGAACACTGCTTGTGATGTGGCTACTGCTTCACTGGAGGGTGAAGGTAACTAACAGCCATTCCAGAGAGAAAGGCCAGCAGAGACAAAGGCACAGAAACATGGAAGGACAGAGGGCGATGGACACACAGGTGTTTCTAGGTGGCCAGACCAGATCACAGCAAGAGTGGCAAAAATGAAGCCTATAAATATCTGTTGAAAACAGATTATAATGGGAAAAAATTTTTGCAATCTATCCATCTGACAAAGGGCTAATATCCAGAGTCTACAAGGAACTTAAACAAGTTTACAGGGGAAAAAAATTCAAAAAGTGGGCAAAGGATATGAACAGACACTTCTCAAAAGAACACATTTATGCAGACAAAAAAACATGAAAAAAAGCTCACCATCATTGGTCATTATAGAAATGCAAATCAAAACCACAATGAGATGCTATCTCACACCAGATAGAATGGCGATCATTAAAAAGTCTGGAAACAACAGATGCTAGAGAGGATGTGGAGAAATAGGAACGCTTTTACACTGTTGGTGGGAGTGTAAATTAGTTCAACCATTGTGGAAGGCAGTGTGGTGATTCCTCAAGGATCCAGAACCAGCAATCCCATTACTGGGTATATACCCAAAGGATTATAAATCATTCTACTATAAAAACACATGCAAACATATGTTTACTGCAGCACTATTTACAATAGCAAAGACTTGGAACCAACCCAAACACCCAACAATGACAAACTGGATAAAGAAAATGTGGCACATATACACCATGGAATATTATGCAGCCACAAAAAAAGAATGAGTTCCTGTCCTTTGCAGGGACATGGATGAAGCTGGAAACCATCATCCTCAGCAAAGTAACACCAGAATAGAAAACCAAACAATGCACGTTCTCACTCATAAGTGGGAGTTGAACAATAAGAACACATGGACACAGGGAGGGGAACATCTCACACCAGGGCCTGTTAGGGGGTGGGAGGAAAAGGGAGGGAGAGCATTAGGACAAATACCTAATACATGCAGGGCTTAAAACCTAGATGACGGGTTGTTGGGTGCAGCAAACCACCATGGCACATGTATACCTATGTAGCAAACCTGCATGTTCAGCACATGTATCCCAGAACTTAAAAAAAGAAAATATATTTTGAGAGTTTTGAGGTGTCATGCTAAGGAGGTTGGATTTATCCTGCATTAAGAGGGGAAAACACAAGGTGAGCTTTCCATCTAGCAAGGGGTTCAACCAGGAGCTCTACTAGAAAATATAATGCACTGTGTTTCCCCTGTGGCTGGAGGAGAAGTGCGCATTGGAAGAGCCTAGAAAGGAGAGCAAAATACCTTCCGACTGACGACAATTTGGGGAGGACTTCACAAAGAGGGTGGCCTTTGAGCAACACCTTGGAGGATGAGCAGAACTGAGCCCATGAGAGACGGTGGTGAGGAAGGGTGCTCAGCTGAGAGCAGAGGCACAGGTTGGTGAGTGGGCATGTCTTACTCAGGAAGGAGCCTGGGGTCTTCTAGGCTTGGCCTATGGCTGTTGGAGGTTTGCAGCAGGAGAAAAGCTGGTAAGTTACTCTGAGATCCCATTGCGGAGGTCTTTGAATGCCTTGTTAAGGATGTTGTCCCGAAGGCAACAGGAAATCTGCAGGATTAGGATTTAGAAGTTAACTCCGGCAACACGGGCTGGATAAGGAGTGAGACCAGACAAGGACACTAGTCCAGAGGCCACTGCAAAAAACAGGCAACAGATGAGAAGAGCCTGGTGGCTGAGGCAGGGTGTGCTGGGGGTCATGCTGCCCAGCCTCCCTTGAAGCTGGGTGTGGCCCTGTGGAAGGTGAGCAGGAGGGGCGTGCCTGACTACCAGGCCTACCCATCAATGCTCCCAGAGGGCCTCTTTAGTACCTTTTTCCTTCCAGCTGGCAGGCATAAAGCTGACCTCAGAGTGGCCCTGGAAGCCCAATAAACACAGCTGAGCCTTCAGCAGCTTGAATCCCTGAAACGACTGCATGGACAGGGCCACACTGGTGACCAGCTGACTCACCCAGAACTGTTACATGACCAAAAACTAACCTTCTATTGGTTCTGTGCCATTTTTTACTTTGGGATCTATTTATTGTACCAGCAAAGCATACCCTACCTAACATTGATGGTTAGATGGTACCGTGGAGATGGAAAGAGACCGTCAAAAGATATGGTACAGGTTAGTCCTCAAGACTTGGCTACCCATTTTAAGTGGAAGGTGAGAGAGAAGCGTGAAAGATGGCACCAACATTTGCAACCTGAATGAAGGGGCAGGTGGTGAGGCCATTAATCTGAGAGTGACCATGGGAGGAGAGGGTTTAGAGGAAGGCAATGAGATTCACCTGGGACCTGCAGAAGTTGGGGTATCTGTGGGGAGACCGGGGTGGGGCTATGCAGTGGGCAGTTAGGACCACAGTCATGGAGCCTAATCATAGAGGCCAGTAAAGCTGCCCAGTCACCTCCACAACAGCCCAGGCTGCCCAGGAGGCCTCCTTTTGTACTTTCCTCACACTACCAAAAAAATGCAGCAAATGTCAAAGACACACAGATTGTATTAATTATTTAAAATATCAGTGACAACAATAGGCGAACTCTGAATGAGTTACAGGTGATAAATTATTCTGGGTTTTAAAAACCCCCACTCTGCCCCTGACTAGCATAGCAGGAAACTTAGTCTCTCAGGGCCTCTGTTTTCTTCCTGTGTAAAATGGATGCCTCTGTCCTTGCTGTGTGGCTGGGAGGAATAAATGGGGTGATGTAGTCACCAGCCCATTACACAGGGCTCAGATAATCACCGGTATGTGTGATTACCATAAGCCATTCTTCTAATATTGATAACAACAGCTGACATTGATTGAATTATTCTTCAGTGTTCCATCTGATCTACCCATTTAATCTTGATAACTCCTTGAGGTAAGTACCCCCATTTTCCCCACTCTATAGATGAGGAAATAGACCAGAGAGGTTAGGTAGCTTGCTCCAGGTGACACAGCTAACAGCAAAGCTGGGCGATGGACCCTGCAGGCAGAGTCTGGCTCACGGGCTCTTTCCTGCCACATGACACATCCATGGCAGGAGGCACAGTCCTCTCGGGAGCACGGTGTCTCCTTCCTCCTCAGCCCTGACCTAGGATGCATCTCCAATGACTGCGAGCATTTGCTCATCATTTTCACGGAGCATTCAGCAGCAGAGCTGGCAGTTCTCAAGAGGTTCTAGGCGGTTATGGGAACCTCGACTCATTCTTGAAGAGCAGTTTCACAGTAACGGGAAAAAGTCAAGAATTCCAGAGAAATAAATGCCGGCTGGGCAAAATAACCCTGGGGCTTATACAATGCTCTTAATTTTTCAAAGCATGTCCACAGGCTGCATCTCATTTCCAAAGGGTATTGGATACAAGCCCTTCAAAGGCCCAGGGAGGGAACTATGGCACCCTGGCAGAGAATATGGAAACTCTCATGCTGGAAAGAGGCTGTTCACTGCACCTGGCCCTCCTCTGTCTCATGCTGAAACTTCATGAGCCACGAGGACAAGTGCGATGGGAGAGAGGACAGAGATGGTCATTGTGACTGCCCTGGCCCTCGTGTCAATTGCAGGACCCATCCCATTTGGAAATAGCACTGCTGCAAAGAACCCTCTCAAGAGGCTGCTGCCACTGTCATTGTCACTGGTCTCTCTCTTTTAGGCTTTCCTATTACTTGTTTCAGTCTGGGGACAAGAGCAGACTGGGGTGCAGGCTCTGCTACAATGTACTGAATGTTAAAGTACCAAAAGGCTAAAACCAGAGCAGCAGGATGATGCTTGGGAATACTCCAGGGCTTGGGGTAGCTCAGCCCCAAGTGCTCTGATTGATGGAGTGTAAATTCCCAAACGGGAGACCCTGCATGCTGTGCTGCCTCCATGTTACCAACAGGATGCCCAGGCAGTTTCAAAACCGAAGAGTGTGGAGGTCTTCTGTAGGGGAGGGGGTCTCTGACCCTGTCTGAGGGACCCTCTCCAGCACTGAAGCTGCCACGGGCATCGTGGCCAGTCCTCAGCCACCTCCCCAGCTCTCACCACTGGCATGCAAGGGAAGCTGTGTGTGCTAAGGCCTTTTCTCCATGCACAGATGGCCTCAGGCCCCTCTCAGGATTCTGCAGAGCTGGCAGAGGTCCCTCTCCCGGCCAGGATCCTGATTGCCAGACTTCAGCACCCATGAAACCCCACCCTCATCTTCCTCACACAGACTGAGAACTGCATTCACAGTGGGTTTACCCACTGACAGGTCTAACAGAGCACTTCCACCACAGGCATTTTTTAAAAGCTGCCCAGGGGGTCTAATAAGCAACACCATAATCGATAAGACCCACTGATTCAAGCTCTTCCGTTTGCTGATGAGGAAGCCAGGCCCAGGATGTGAAAAGATTTTCCTGTATCACACAGCTACGAAGGAAACCCGGTCATCCCCCAGCATGACACAGATGCTGAAACAACTTCAATATTTTCTCTAGGTCTAGAGGAGGGACATCACCTCTTTCGGGGGAAGGGGTAAATTGTCTTTATTTACTTACACATAATACACATTTTAATGCTGAACATTCTATGGGATCTATAAGCTACTAGAAGTAATAAATGAGTTACCAAGATTACAGGATAAGAAAGTAATATCCAAAATAGTACTGTATTTCTAAATACTAGCAACAAACATCAAAAATGGACATTTTAAAAACAATACCACTTATAATAGCATTAAATTTTTTGATACTTAGAGATAAATCTGACAAAAAGAATGTTCATCTATACACTAAAAACTGTAAACACTGCTAACAGAAATTTAAAAATCTATTAAATAGGGAGAAAGGCCACGTCTATGAGTTGACTCAGGATTGTTAAAATGTCAAATTAATCTATAGATTCAATGCAATCTCAAACAAAATGCCAGCAATATATTTGTAGATATTTACAAGCTAATTCTAAAATCAGTATGGAAAGCAAAGGGCCTCTTATAGCCAGAACAATTTTGAAAAAGAAATAAGGTGAAGAATTACACCTTATTTAATTGTGTTTGGGGCTTATGGCTTTTTAAATTTTTTAATCAACAGATAATCATTGTATATATTCATGAGGTACAATGTGATGTTTGATATATTCATACATTGTGGAATTATTAAATCAACCTAATTAATATATCCATCACCTCACCTATTTATCATTTCTTGTGATGACAACTTTTAAAATGTACTCTTTGCAATTTTCAAATGTGCCCTACATTATTACTAGCTACAGTCACAATGCTGTGCAATGCATCACTAAAACTTACTTCTCCTATTTTTTTTTTTTTTTTTTTTTTTGAGATGGTGTCTCACTCTGTTGCCCAGGCTGGAGTGCAGTGGCACAATCTCGGCTCACTGCAACCTCCACCTCCCAGGTTCAAGCGATTCTTGTGCCTCAGCCTCTCAAGTAGCTGGGACTACAGGCGTGCGCCACTGTGCCTGGCTAATTTTTGTATTTTTAGTAGAGATGGGGTTTCACCATGTTGGCCAGACTGGTCTCGAACTCCTGATCTCAAATGATCCACCCGCCTTGGCCTCTTCTCCTATCTATTAATAATTGAAATTGTACATCCTTTGACCAACATCTTTCCTCTCCCCCTCTTCTCCAACAGACTCTGTCTCCGCTTTCTCTACCTGCTTCAATGTGAGTATTTCTCTTAGTTGTTCAGTATGCAGGAGTCTTTCACCTAGTTTCTGCTTTCTCTCAGGGAGAATTGATCCATATATAGGTGTTCATTAGGTGCATCCGTCAGAAAAGGGATAGTCAGGACCCTCCTACTCCACCATGTTGCTGATGTAACATCACCTCTTGATTTTAATCCTCCTTAGTGAACAATCATTGGTAAAAGCAACTTCTAGCTCTCATTGGTAACAGCAGCTTCTCCCCTTAGCAAAGCAGACTTCATGGCAGGGAGTGCTTAGGCTCAAAGAAGGAGCAGTATTTGGTGATAAACAGGTGCTGGAAAATATTCAGAGCAGCAAGAGCAGAGGTGTGGATGCGGGACCTCCTGAGACCCACAACAGAGACCCAGAGTAAATCGTTCAATGGGATGAGCATAAGGCAGTGAAACAGAAAGGTGAGAGGCAGATTTAAATGATGTATATCCTTGTAACTATCCTTCAAAACTAACTCCCAATTACATTAATATGCTATATGGTAAACCTATGTGAGAGCAATAACGTAGACTCCCTGAGACTGACCCTGTATGGCAGACACATCTAAATGTGTGCTCTGAGCTAGGAAATCTGGCAGCACCAAACCCGTAGATTTGTTCCTTTTCTATGAGGAACATCTGAGCTCCAAGCCTGGCCCATGGAACACAGGCCGTACTGGGGATCAAGGCCCTTTGTTTTGGGTTAAGTGAAAGTTGCCAGTTGAAGACTGTTAGAGGGAGGGTGCTAAGAGAAAATGTGATGTCAGCTGCATGCCTTTTGCAAGCAGTTGCGGTTCTAATACCCAGCCTGCCACCACTGGGCCACGCAGTTCTCCTGTCTAGCCCACTACCACTGGACTCTCTCCCCTGCATGTAAGTTCCCAGTAAAACCCATGTCTCATTTGCTGGCTCTGGGTCTCTCCTTCAGCCTCTTGCATCTAGTGCCATCCCCACTGGAGTCAATAGGGACTCGACACAACACATGCATACAGAGATTTAAGTTACACCATGTGTAATTCTATCTTATAGCAGTTTCAAGAAGCCTGCACCCCAGGAGCATTGAAGGGTAATCAAATCTTACTAATCATAGGAAATAGATTCATCTAAAGAAGAATTTTCCAATTGTTGGAGCTTTTCTTAAAAGGCATGAGCTGCTGACAAAGTAAAGAGCTCCCTGTTGCTTAATGCATTCAAGCAACTGGATGCATTCAAGATGGGCTGGATGACCATCTACCTGGAAGGTCAAAGAGATTTTTACCTTAGTAGGAAGTTGGTGGGAGGACTTTTAAGGAGGCTTCCAATCATGACAGATTGTGGTCTTTTGGGTAAGAACTAAGGCTTCACCTGGGTTTGAACCCCATCTCTGCCCCTTCCAAGCTGGGTGACCCAGGCAAAGTATCTAACCTCTCTGTCCCAGCTTCTTCCATAGTGAAATGGGGACATGTATCAGTGTCTACCTCATAGGGTGATTATGACGATGAAACAAGTTGTTCCATATCAAGGGTCATGGACATCATCAATGTTGACTAAATGTTGGTCACTGTTATGATGGCGTTGTTGTTATGGATTGTGACTCCCCAGCTTTCATTCAAGGAGATGCCACTGAAATGGGCTGCGCAACACAAGACATTCCTGCAAGCACAGACCAGGCACAAGACACACAGTGTCCTTCTGACAGCTCTTTTTTTCCTTTATCAAAATGAAGCATAAGATGAATGGGAAAAAGATGAGACACAGACTTTAAAAATCAATATCCTTATAACTATTCTTAAAACATAATCACTAATTATATTAATTATATTAATACTTATATAGAAGTGTAAGTCTGGTCTATCTTATTAGATAGAATTCCAATGTGAATCCACCTTCAACCCTCTGAACAGCACTTCTGGTGAGGGAGGGTGGAAATTCACACAGGGGACCCTTCCTGCGTTTCCACCCTTTTTCCCAGATGCTGCACTTTTCAGAGAAGTTTGCCTTGAACTTCCATGCACCACCTCCCACCCCCTGCAAATTTACACACAGAGCACCTTTGTGAGCCGTAAGCCAGAGACTGGGCACGGGCAGAGCACAGAGAGGGCTTGTCAAAGTAAACGAGTTGATTCATGTGCAAAAATCCCCCAACTGCGTTTACAGATTAAATTGGAAAAACTTTCAGCTGCTTTTGGTTGAAAATTCCACTCAAGTATTTCACTGGATGCCCGTGCCTTCAGCACATGGTGTTCCAGTGCTTGAACAATAGTCTGCACGTGCAAACACAAAGCTCAGTGGTCTGTGAGTGGCATGTGGCTTCAAAAGGTCTGTGTCACCTGATGGCCAATGGTTTCCTGCCTATTTGCTGTATAAACACATCCTTGTCCATGGATATACTGAATTAGTGATAAGCCCACAAAGCTTAACAAGGTTCAAGTGGAGGGCTCTTGAATTTTCAACTTCACAGCACTAGATGCTTGAATAAATCTAGCAACAGTGAATTCATTACTTTGTTGGCAGCTTGTGCCTTCTAATAGAGAGCTCCACTGATTAGGAAGAGACAGCTGTAGATCTCACTGTTCCATATAACAGCCACCAACCACTGTGGCCTTTGAACATTTAAAATGTGGCTAATCCAAACCAAGATGTGCTGTATAGGACCTGAACTCAGCTCTGGGTCAAGCAGACCTGACAGATACGTACAGAACTCTCCACCCAAAACAACAGAATATACATTCTTCTCATTGCCACATGGCACTTACTCTAAAATTGATCACATAATCAGAAGTAAAACACTCTTCAGCAAATGCAAAAAGAACTAAAATCATAATAGTCTCTCAGACCACAGTCCAATCAAATTAGAACTCAAGATTAAGAAATTCACTCAAAACCACACAACTACATGGAAACTGAACAACCTGCTCCTGAATGACTCCTGCGTAAATAATGAAAGTAAGGCAGAAATCAAGAAGTTCTTTGAAACTAATGAGAATGAAGAGAGACCGTACTAGAGTCTCTGGAACACAGCTAAAGCAGTGTTAAGAGGGAAATTTATAACACTAAATGCCCACATCAAAAAGCTAGAAAGATCTCAAATTAACAACCTAACAACACAACTAAAAGAACTAGAGAACCAAAAGCAAACAAACCCCAAAGCCAGCAGAAGACAAGAAACAACCAAGATCAGAGTGGAACTGAAGGAGCTAGAGACACAAAAACCCTTCAAAAAATCAATGAATCCAGAAGCTGGTTTTTTGAAAAAATTAATAAAATAGATTGCTATCTAGACAACAAAGAAGAGAAAGAAGAATAAAATAGACACAATCAGAAATGATAAGGGGGATATCACCACTGACCCCACAGAAATACAAACAACCATCAGAGAATACTATAAACACCTCTATCCACATAAACAAGAAAATCTAGAATAAATGGGTAAGTTCCTGGACACATACACCCTCCCAAAACTGAACCAGGAAGAAATTAAATCCCTGAATAGACCAATAACAAGTTCTGAAATTGAGGCAGTAATAAATAGCATCCAATAAAAGCCCAGGATCAGACAGATTTACAGCTGAATTTTACTAGAGGTACAAGGAAGAGCTTGTACCATTTCTACTGACACTATCCCAAAAAATTGAAAAGGTGAGACTCCTCCCTAACTCATGTTATGAGACCAGTATCACTGTGATACCAAAATCTTGCAGAGATACAACAAAAAAGAAAACTTCAGGTCAATATTCCTGATCAACATTGATGCAAAAATCCTCAACACAATACTGGCAAACCAAATCCAGCAGCACATCAAAAAGCTTATCTACCACAATTAAGTCAGCTTCATCCCTGGGTTGCAAGGTTGGTTCAACATATGCAAATTGATAAATATGATTCATCACATAAACAGAACTAAGGACAAAAACCACACAATTATCTCAATAGATGTAGAAAAGGTCTTTGATAAAATTCCACATCCCTTCATGTTAAAAATTCTCAATAAACTAGGTATTGAAGGAACACACCTCAAAATAATAAGAGTCATATATGACAAACCCACAGCCAATATCATACTGAATGGGCAATAGCTAGAAGCATTTCCCATGAAAACCAGCCAAAGACAAGGATACCCTCTCACCACTCCTATTCAACATAGTATTGGAAGTTCTGGCCAGGGCAATCAGGCAACAGAAAGAAATAGAGTATTAAAACAAAAAAAGAAGAAGTCAAATTATCTTTGTTTGCAGATGACATGGTCCTATATCTAGAAAATCCCATTACCTCAGCCCAAAAGTTTCTTAAGCTGATAAGCAACCTCAACAAAGTTTCAGGATACAAAATCATATTGCAAAAATCACTAGCATTCTAATACATCAACAACAGACAAGCAGAGAGCCAAGTCAGGAATGAACTCCTATTCACAACGGCTACAAATAGAATAAAAAGCCTAAGAACAGCTAACAAGTGAAGCACCTCTTCAAAGAGAACTACAAACCACTGCTCAAGGAAATCAGAGAGGACACAAACAAATGGAAAAACATTCCATGCTCGTGGATAGGAAGAATCAAGATTGTGAAAATGGCCATACTCCCCAAAGTAGTTTATAGATTCAATGCTAGTCCCATTAAACTACCATTGACATTCTCTGCAGAATTAGAAGAAATTATTTTAAAATTCAGATGGAACCAAAAAAGAGCCTAAATAGCCAAGACAATTCTAAGCAAAAACAACAAAGCTGAAGGCATCAGGCTACCCAACTTCAAATTATACTACAGTAACCAAAACAGTATAGTACTGGTACGAACACAGACACATAGACCAGTGGAACAGAATAGAGAACTCAGAAATAAGATTGCACACCTCCAACCATCTGACCTTCAACAAACCTGACAGAAACAAGGAATGGGGAAAGGATTCCCTGTTTAATAAATGGTGCTGGAAGAACTGGCTAGCCATAAGCAGAAAGTTAAAACTAGACTCCTTTTTTACACCATATACAAAAATTAACTCAAGATAGATTAAAGACTTCAATGTAAAACCCCAAACTATAAAAACCCTAGAAGAAAATCTAGGCAACACCATTCAGGACATAGGCATGGGCAAAAATTTCATGATGAAAATGCCAAAAACAATGGCAACAAAAGCACAAATTGACAAATGGGATCTAATTAAACTAAAGACCTTCTGCACAGCAAAACAAACTATCATCAGAGTGAACAGAAAACCTACAGAATGGAAGAAACATTTTGCAATCTATCCACCTGACGAAGGTCCAATATCCACAGTCTACAAGGAACTTAAACAAATTTACAAGAAAAAAAAAAAAAAAAAACATTAAAAAGTGGACAAAGGACATGAACAGACACTTCTCCAAAGAAGACATACATGTGGCCAAAAAGTGTATGAAAAAAGGCTCAACATCACTGATTATTAGAGAAATGCAAATCAAAACCACAATGAGATACCATCTCATACCAGTCAGAATGGCGATTATTAAAAAGTCTAAAAACAACAGATGCTGGTGAGGTTGTAGAGAAATAGGAATGCTTTTACACTATTGGTGCAAGTGCAAATCAGTTCAACCATTGTGGAAGACAGTGTGGCAATTCCTCAAAGATCTGGAGGCAGAAATACCACTGGACCCAGCAATCTCATTACTGAGTATATACCCAAAGGAATAGAAATCATTCTATTATAAAGATACATGCACATCTATGTTCACTGCAGCACTATTCACAATAGCAAAGACATGGAACCAACCCAAATGCCCATCAATGATAAACTGGATAAAGAAAATGTGGTACATATACAACACGGAATACTATGCAGCCATAAAAAGGAGCATGCCCTTTGCAGGGATATGGATGGAGCTGGAAGCCATAATTCCAAGTGAAGTAACGCAGGAACAGAAAACAAAACACTGCATGTTCTCACTTATTATTGTGAGCTGGATGATGAGAACACATAAACACATGGTAGGGGATGACACACTGGGACCTGTTGGGGGTGGGGGGAGGGAGAACATCAGGAAGAATGGCTCAAAATAAACAAATAAATAAATTAGACGTGCTGTAAAATACACACCAAATTTCAAAGAGATAGTACCCCAAAAAAGTCAAATAACTCAATAACTTTTTATAGTGATTATATGTTAAAATTTGTTTACATTGGATTAAAATATATTACTAAACTTTTACTTTTCTTTTACCTTTGTCAGAGGGCTACTAGAAAATTTTAAACTACCCATATAGCTCACATTATATTCTAATTAGATAATCTTAACCCAGAGTATTTATGAAAACGAGAATATCAGAGGTAGCCCAGGAATCTGCACGGTTAACAAGCATCCAAGTGACTAAGATCACGGCTATTTGAAAACCCCTGACACAGCAGTGACTTGAAGCATGAGTCAGGACACTTGGATTCTAAACATCATTCAGTTCTTCTTACCTGGGCCTTAGTCTCCTCATCAATAAAATGAAGGGCTTGGATTAGATCTGGAAAGTTGTCTGATTTAAGGCTTCCGATCCCATTACCCACTGATTATTTGTCCATAAACCTAGGCCAGCAAAGATCCCCAGAGACTGAATGGACCCAGATGGGTACCAGATTCAGGCAGGTGTGACTTTAGGGAGGCTTTCCTGGTTTTCACATCCTCCGGAGGACTCTGAAAGAATGTTCACCCGGGGGCTTCCCAGAGGAGTACAGCTAACTCCAGGGGAACCACATGGAACCTTGTCTGCATCAACATCCTCATCACCACCAACTGCCCAAGGACTGCTATGTACAGCAGAGCCCCCCGATATGTCCTAGAGCCGACTCATACCCTTAGGCTGCCCTAAAAATGGCCAAGATTCCATGGATCAAACAGAAGAACCCAGCCCATCCCAAGAAAGGTGACTCGACTCAACCTACCAACCTATTCAGCCAGAAGAATTCCTTTTCAGAAGCAGATTGGGAAACCAATGTTTTCCCGCTGTGGAACTATCACTTTCACCTTTCCAAGAGGACTCTGACAAAAGTTGCTAACCCACTCTTCAGAACCTTTGAAATTCATCTTCCTAACTGAAGGGAGGTTTTCCATTGGGAAAAAAATGGTTCATTCAAAATAAGAATAAATGTGTTCGGCGTCGGCGTCGCTCCGCGCGGCGGGGCTCTAGGCCGAGGTCTCACCGCGAGCTGCGGGTGAAGCGTTGGCGGCTAAGCGCACGCGAAGAGTCGCCACCCGTTTGGCGTTGGCTCTGGCCCCGGCGTCGTCGAGTCCTGACAACCGCTCCGGTAACCGGTTCCGAGACAGTGGGTGCGGCCGCTTTAGCCCTGACCGGGCTCCACAGCTGCCTGCGGGTCTCTGCTAGTGCCGGACCCTTTCGTAGCGGACCCTACGACGAGCTGCGACCCTGAGCCAAGAGAGGGAGCCCCGGCAATGGCGGCCTGGACAACCTCGCACCGGTCAATCAAGGGGATCCTGAAGAACAACTTCCTCTATTGTGGCGTCTGCCGAACAGCCCCACGGGAGTGTGGACTAGGAGCTGAGCAAAAAATCCCGGAAGTAGGATGAAATGAACATCCTGGCAACATATCATCCAGCAGACAAAGATTATGGTTTAATGAAAACAGATGAACCAAGCACTTCTTCCCATCGTATTATGGGTGATGATGAAGATGCATGTAGTGATACAGACACCACTGAAAACATGGCACCAGATATCTTAGCTAAGAAATTAGCTGCTGCTGAAGGCTCAGAACCAAAGTATCGGGTTCAGGAACAAGACAACAGTGGAAAGGAGGATAGTAACCTCTCACCTGAAGAACAAGAAACAAAAGTGACAATTTGAAATGAAAAGGAAGCTTCATTACAATGAAAGAATGTCAAACTAGCTAGCTAGTTTCAAAAAACCTACGTGATGATGACGAAGATGAAAAAATGTTAGAGACTGCAGATGGAGAAAGCCTGAATACGGAGGAATCGAATCAAGGATTTACTGCAAGTGACCAACGGCAAAACAAATCACGAAGTTCATAGAAGAGATTGGTTCAACGCTGTAATTGTTTGTTAGATATAAACCCTGTTACTATAATTGCTTCTTGTTCTCCACAATTCATGACTTAAGTACCAAAATGCATACCAGTTATTATATATTGCCAAAAATTAAATGATAAACTTAGAGACTGATTAGACTGAAAATGCCTAATAGATGTATATATTCTTGTGCCTAGTACTTTACCACCAATACAGTGTAATATCATCGGTCCAAAATTGCATTAATTTTGTAAATACACTGGTTAATTTGTATTAGTTATTATATAGCTTTTTATGCTTTAGAGGTTAAACAATATATTTGGGGGAAACTATTTTCATCACTCTAAATGTGGTGGTAGCTCTTATATAGTTTGTCGGCTTTTTTTTTTTAATCAAAAGCCAACTGAACAACAAGACATATAGACTGATAAATATTCAGGCTGAATAGTATTTTAACACTTGTCTTCAACTTGATTTGTCTGTTTAATTGAAAAGGATTATAAGAGTTACCGTTGCATTTTCTGGCCTACTACCTTTAAAACTCCTGTTGTGTTTCTTTGTATTTACAAGGAAAGGACTGAACTTTTTCTCATCAAAACTGGCTTTTTTCCCACAAATAAATTATCAGGTTAAACTTGCACTAATGTCTGCTCTGTTTTTTGTTTTGGTTTTTTCTGTTTTATGTTTTTGGTACACTGGGCAGACTTCAGAGCAACTTTTTTTCAATAAATATTCTAATGTAGCTATCTCGGCATTCCCTTTAAATACCTGTCTTAACCTCCTGCTTTTATTTCTTACTCCTTTCCACACATACGCACAGAATCCTTTACCTTTTAAAGGATCATTAAGATTACATTAGGAACTCTTTCTGTCACTCTTCTGTGATTTGCTGCAATATTGAAATTCTTATTTTGACCATCACTGCCTATTCATTCTTCTAATACATGAAGAAAATAGATTAAGTAGCAGCAGTACTATAGGCAGGAAATACAGTTTAACTGCTAAATTTCTATACCTCTCTGATTTACAGCTTGCTAATTAAATTGCTATTATTAGTTTGTTTGGCTTAGACTTAAGAAAACAACTAACTGAGGGGTTTTTTTGTTTTCTGGGTTTTTTTTTTTTTTTTTTTGGCATGAGGAGAGAATTGTGGGTAACCAGTGATATGATTATTACTGAATACACAGACAGAAGTAAGCCTGGACATTGTTTAATTTAAAAACTTTAAACAGTCACTGCCTTAAGGGAATATTATAATACATACTATGACAAATGTACATTATTCTTCTAACACAGTAAGAATTACTTGGAATATTTTCCTGAAATGAAGTGCAGGAAAGCCCTGTGTGTCTTGGTTTAGTGATGGTTTCATTTCTAGCCAATTATTTGTATCTTAATTTTTTGTTAGTACCAAAATAATCTGTTATATGAACAGACTTTTAAAATAATTTCTGTATATTATATATATAAGAAAGCTTTTATTGAACAGCTTATCTTCCACTTGCAAGTTTATGGAAATATCAGTATGTCAAAATAAATAAAAAGTGAGAGAATTCTCTGATATTAGAAGAATGTGCTTATTATTTTGATTTTTTAAATGGGATATAATCAAAGTACTGCTGAACTATAGGTGCAGTATTCTACTAAACATTTCAGCTAGTAATACCACTGATTTAGCAACAAAACTGTTTATGTCTGTTTTCTGAATTTAGAATGTTGAGATTACTTGTTTAAATCTGTTTTGGGGGATGTAGAGATTAAGTCTGTACACACACGTGTACATATATTCACGCACCTTCTGATTTTGGTTTTCTCGTTTTTGAGTTCTTAGAAAGTATTCACATACTCTTTTTTTGTAGAAGTAGCTGTTGTACAGTGAAGAAAAGGATAAGCCTTTAAACAGTTGATTCTGTTTGTGTTTTCTACAAATTATTTTTTGAAATTTAAATTACAAGCAAACTCGTTTCCTGGTTTTCAGAAATAGATGATTATTTCAGAGCAGTAAGACATGACAAACAGCATGCTCAGGAGGATTTTAGGTAGTCAAATGCAGCTGAGAAAAGTTATTTTCAAGTCCTAAGTTGCTCATTGATATGGTATGAACTAGTCAAAACATGAACCATTATGATTCAAGTTAGATTTTCTTCTGGAGAGACAGATCTGAATGTTCATTTCTAGCCAAAGTAGATTTTACTTTCAACTTTTTAATCAATATCACTTTCTGTGCTTAACTCCTTGGTGTTGCCTTGTCTGTTTTCATTCATCTAAAATTCTGCAGGGATGACTAAAATTTGACATAATGGTATAAATGGATTCTTAAGAATAACTTTAAGTTGAAGATTAAAGCAAGATGCCATTTTCCCCATGACTTTCATTTTGTTTACATTTTTCCCTTTAAGTTAGTATACACTACACATATATAAAATACAATAATATAACAAAACATAAATGTTCTTATTTTATAGAAGAATAAAATGTCTGATATTGGGATATGACTGGTGGTATTATATTAATAATTATTGTAATAAAATTAGTAACTTCTAAAATTGATGAAATACCTGCTAAGCATAATGAGAAAATTGTAAGAGGCCCCTGCGTGTGCTACATTTCCAACTAAAGATGCTTACCCAGTCCCAGCTCCAGCGCAGAAGTCAAAACGATGGTGAAAAAAGTCAGAAGCTTATATTGTTTATTCTGGAGAATGCTGTATCTGGGCTCAGTCATTTAGGGAGCTATTCAGTTACCAAGTCCTCTTATTTTGATAGGCATATCTATTAAAAAGATTATTACAAATGCATGGGCAGTTATAATGACATAAATTTGATCATCGCCTAATAGGGCTCCTGGTTGACCCAGTTTGGCTCATATTAAGAGATTTATGTCAGTTCCTACTATTCTGGCTCAAGCACCAAATACTGTAATGTACCAATATCTTTGTGTTTGTTGAAAATAATCAACGATTAATCAATATAGGTAGAAGAGTGAAATGCCTGAGGAAGCCTTCATCCGTAAATCTAAAGACAGAGGTTGAACCCTCTTTTTACTGAGCCTCAAGGTGAATAGTCACATCAAATTGCAAACTCAAAGATGCAGCTTCAATTCTGCCAGGGCTTCCCCTGCCCTTTTCTCTCAACAGCAGAAGTAGACTGAAGACAGGTGATTAGGGTATTTCACTGTTAATCAAATTTTCTTGAGGTTGGATACTACCAATCTAATGAGAATTCAGTTTAATTAAAATGTTTGACTTGCATTCAATTGATGTAAGATAGAGTTGCAGTCCTTAATTTTTCAGGAATAAAATATAAAATATTGCTTAGGGTTTTGAAGGCTCTTGGTCTGCCTAACCTAAATTCCTAATCCAATGTTGAGAATACTGGTTTAAGTGGGAAGAAAAAGGCTGATAACAAAATAAACGAGGGAAGGAAGAATGTTTGTTTTATATTTTCAAATTGTCATTTTGTTTTTATGTTATTGGTTTTGGGGAATGTCATTAATGATGTAGAATAGATTAATCCCATATAAAAATATAAGTTGAGTAGTGCTATGATGGTGATAAATGTTAGTATAATAATGCTGTTATTTTTTGTTAATTCTTGGCTACTAAGTCATTTGGTAAAAATCGTGTAAGTGGAGGTAGGTCTTTTGGAGATAACAGAAATACAAAGATATGGAAGTTACTAGTGATAATTTACCCCATGTATGTAATAATGATAATGTGTGGAAGTTATATTTAAATTAAATAAATATGAATACAGTGATTATTAATATTTTGTAATTTGTAGATGTAACATTATTGTAGAAAGGTTGTAGGTTAGAATGGACATTCAGTCTATATGTGTAATTGATAAATAGGCTAGAATTTTGTGTAGTTATGCCCGATTTGGTCTTCCTCATTCTCCTACCAGAATTGATAATATAGCAATAATTAATATTACATTTGGGTTAATAGATGATACTTGGAATTGAGATTAGTGCCAGTTTTTGTCATGTTAATAAGATTATGCCTGATGTTATTGGAATTCCTTGTCTTACTTCTGGGACTCAGAAATGAAATGGAGAAAGCCCACTTTTTATAATTAGTGTTATAGTGATTATTACAGATGCTATTGGGCTGGGAATTTTTATGACTGTTCACTACCCAGAATATGATATATAAAGGCATCTATGATTAGGAGTATAGATATAGTTGTATTAAGAAATATTTAGTAGTTGCTTCTTTGAATCATGAATTTAATTTTTTATTAAAATGAGAATAATGGCTAGTACATTTATTTCTAGTCCTATTCAGATTATTAATCTGTGCAAGCTAAATATTGTAACTATAGTTCCTGTAAAGTTCCAACTCACGGTTCACATCACTCTCTGTTATACAGTATACAGAGACATACATATTATATATATATATGATATCTTTCTAAAAATAAAAAAATGAAATTGCTTTAGTAAGCATTGCCATGTGATTTTTGGAGGGAGGAAGATTGGGAGCAAAGAAGGAAATGGGTAAGATCGGCCCCAATCTAAATCTCAGGTGTGCTTCCCACAAAGGGCTCCAGAGAGTCTCTGGATTCCCCACGACCAGACAGCCACAGCAGGTGGGGTTAGATTGGAGATGAAAGCATTTCAGATACATGTTTGTTGACTCACATGTAAGGATAAAATTTACCAGACTGCCTAAGAGGAAAAGATCCTGGCCCAAACCTTTTCCTTAATCAATGGAAGAATCCTTACTTTCCCCTACTACAAAGAAAGGAGCAAAGAGCCAGCCACGAGGTAGTCAATCTGCACCCGTTCAGACCTGAGTGCAAGGACCTTCTATGGCCTGGAATCTTCAACGCACATGAAAAGGGCTTTTTCTATCCTTAAACGGTAATGACCTATTGCAATACGGCTGTGACACTGGAAGATACCAACTCCTATATCTTGCTTTGCTGAGGACACTCACAGTTTTAGCCTCAGACCTTCCTAGATTACAGTTTAGCTTTAGCTCATATTCTCACGTGTGTCTTAAATGTCAGCTTCTGATGAAGCTCATTAAATAGGGGCTGGCCCTTCCCACAGGGGGCTTACTATCTCAGCCAGACAATTCTTGCCATTAGGCAAGAGGAAGAAGACAAGCAAACTTGTAAGCGGTGTAAAGAATGGAACTGGGACCCAAATTATGAGCTAAGGCCTTGAGTAAACATATACAGAGGTTCCAGGTAAATGGTGATTCTGTTTACAGTGGAACAGGGTCTTCTTTCCCAGGACTTCTCCTCCTAGCTGATCTGATTAGCAGCTCCTTAGACATATCTCCTGCTCCAAAGTTTCCACTGCCACATATACAGGTAATGGTATTTTGCACAAGAAGATAAGCACGGTTCAATAATGGTAGGAGGGTCTGCTAATCAGCTACATCAATTGCCATATATGATCACTAGTCACATTCCCAACTGGTATGGCCCCACCTCTTCCTCTGCATGGAAAACAATTAATGGTATCGTTTTTGCTATCCTTGGATTGTGACTAAAGTATGAGGTGCTTTCGTCATAATTAGAGGTGCTGCATCACCAGGAATCTATGTTAATGAGCAACCAGAACTTCCTGGAAGACAATAGCCCAAGAAGCACCCCACTGTCACCAATGAAGAAGTGACTCTGGGAAGACCTTGGTGCTTGGTCGGTCTCCTGGGCCCCGCCCAGCCCAATCTGCAATGTGTAGAGACTGTAACTGAAAACGGAGGTTGTTTTCACTAATGATATCCAAGGCATTGAGGAAGGGGCAGCTCTGCTTCAGTGACCTTTCATGAAGTACACACCAGGTGAAAAAGGGAATTTGCGCCACAAAAAACTACACAGCTGTGGCTCCTAAGGGCTCCAAGCATCATCAGCACAGGCAGAGGAGATGGCATCCCAGGGCAGCAGCAGAGAGGCCTGGAGGGCAGGTGTCACTCACCCCAGGGGTGGCAGATGGTCTCATGTAGACCTGGATGACAATGGAGAAGTCTCTACTGGCACCTTCCCCAGCATCAAGGAAATAAAATGGCAGCTGCCACATAGTAACTAAGCCCTTGAACCAAAGATTTCTGAGGGCCAAGGTCCCAAAGTGGCTAGAAAAATAGGGTCATCAATACTAGTGGGAACATCTTTTAATCCCCATGAGTTGTAAGATCTTAACCACAGTCTACAACTTCAAACATTTTCTAGGATGTAAAACTCGCATGGCTCACGCCTGTAATCCCAACACTTTGGGAGGCCAAGGTGGGCAGATCACAAGGTCAGGAGATCAAAACCATCCTGGCCAAAATGGTGAAACCTCGTCTCTACTAAAATACAAAAACAAATAGTCGAGTGTGGTGGCACGTGCCTGTAGTCCCAGCTACTGGGGAGGCTGAGGCAGATGAATCACTTGAACCCGGGAGGTGGAGATTGCAGTGAGCCAGGATCATGCCACTGTACTCCAGCCTGGCAACAGAATAAGACTCCAAAAAAAAAAAAAAAAAAAAAAATGCAGACACACAGAAAGCTTGTGGGTTCCTCCAAAGGGCAGCTCAGAGATTCCTTCTTCTCTGATCTCTCTTCACAATCAGGTTTCGCCAGCTTAACCTGAGACTTAAAGGTGCTGAAAACTGAAGGTTTCAGGTGAATAAATGGGACTGCAGAACAGAGATTGGCAGCTATCATTATAACCCAGTGCCAAAGGGGTTAGACCTGTGGGTTCCACCTCTCTGGTGAATGATCACCTTCACTAAGAAGATGGTCATCTACCAGTTATGACCTCACATTTTCCTACTCAATGCCTTTGAGTAGGAGAGTATAGAGAGGACTGGCTATCACCTCTCAGTAGCTACTGCTATTAACTAGCCAATTTTCAACAGCTCCCCTTATACATAAAGCAGGCATGAAAGCAAATTAGAGCTGGATCCTACTAATGGGGGACCAGGAACAGTAAATGTGTTTGGAAAGCCATGGGATTTGAGATAGAAAATCTCACAGATGGCATGATCCAATTCTATCATTTTTTAGTTATAGAACAGAAGCTAAGTGTCAAAATCAGGCCATGTGGTCAATGAAAGACAGAACAGAATACAAATCCATGCTTGGCTATGGTTATGGGCTGAATTGTGTGCTCCAGAATAAGGTATGTTGGAGTCCTACCCCCAGAAGCTCCAAATGTGGCCTTACTTGGTAGAATCTTTACAGAGGTCATCAAGTGAAAAGGAGCGCCTTCTTATCATTCTCATGCCTTTGCATTGTCATAGCTTAGTTCCCACTTATGAATGAGAACATGCGACGTTTGGTTTTCCATTCCACTGGGGGAAAGTGTGGGAGGGGGTTGAGGGATAAAGGACTACAAATTTGGTTCAGTGTATACTGCTTGGGTGATGGGCTCACCAAAATTTCACAAGTCACTCCCAAAGAACTTACTCTTGAAACCACATACCACCATTTCCCCAAAAACCTATAGAAATAAAAAAATAACAAATAAATAAAAGGAGGTCCTCAGGAAGGGCTCTAATCCAATATGCCTGGTGTCTTTATCAAAAGAGGAAATTTGGACACAGAGACATGCACACAGGGAGGACACCCTGTGAAGACTGCCACGGTCAAGTAATTTCAGCAGGTGGAAGAGAGGTCTGGGGTGGATCTTCCCCTGGCACCCTCAGAGGGGCCCAGCCCTGCAGACACCTTGATCTCAGACTGCTGGCCTCCAGAAGTCTGAGCTAATACATTTCTGTGGTTTAGCAACTCCAGTTCTGGTACTTTGTTTAGGCAGCCCTAACAAACTAAAATAACTACTTCCCAGTCCACTAAGCCACCATACCAGTAGTTTTCCAATTCTGTTCTGTAGGGCCCTAGGGTCCCGGGTAGATGTTTAATAAGTGGCTCTCAGGAGTGGATGTGGGAGACCCGATATGCAGTCACTGCCAATTTCCATGGTGTAAACACTCCCCCTGTGGCCAATTTCAAGTTCCCAGTATATGGTCACTGAATGCAGAGCCGGGAATTCCTGCACACAGTCACTCTCATGACCAGGAGGAGATTCCAGGAGGCACCTTGGGGCTGGAATGGAGTAAGTGGAGGACCAAAGAAGCAGGACACCAGCATCGCCACCAGCCCAAACTGAGCACTGTATGTATGAGAGCAACACAAGTGAAACTATGAGCTGCAATACAGTAGCCCATGACCATCGGGGCAACAAACCCACTTCTTTTTCAACCTGAAGCTTTTTGTATCTGTTACACGCCTAGACCTCTGGAACCCCAGACCACTGTCTGTAAAGGTCCAGCAGTTTTAGAGGTCACTCAGGGGCTCTTCGTGGAGGTCACCCTCCTCATCCCTGGCCTCTGTTTCTTGCTCATTAAAGATCACACTGCTTTTCACTTACCTAGAGATGAATTTCAAAAAAAGTGTCTTTCACATTCAGCAGAAGATCAAATTTTCCTCCCCCCCCCAAAAAAAAACCACTCTTCAGGAAAAAAATTCCAGAAGAATCTACCCACAGATTCTGAGTCCTTAATCTAGCTATCCAATGTGACACAGACCTCAGACACTGTGAGAACGTTTTGCTTTTACTGGGCCTGTTCTCCAGGTCTATGCTTTCTAATTATAAAGTTGATGTCTTAGTCCTTCACCGATCAGTTCCACCAAGAGGACTTGGTGCTTATGGCAATTGAATTGCTTCTTTTTATATATATACACTTTAAGTTCAAGGGTACATGTGCACAACGTGCAGGTT
The DNA here is from genome assembly GCF_003255815.1 of Theropithecus gelada. Taxonomy (NCBI): domain Eukaryota; kingdom Metazoa; phylum Chordata; class Mammalia; order Primates; family Cercopithecidae; genus Theropithecus; species Theropithecus gelada. Next base: position 26,933,839 of record NC_037670.1, on the reverse strand, counting down.
TGTTACATATGTATACATGTGCCATGTTGGTGTGCTGCACCGATTAACTCGTCATTTACATTAGGCATATCTCCTAATGCTATCCCTCCCCCCTCCCCCTACCCCACGACAGGCCCCGGTGTGTGATATTCCCCTTCCTGTGTCCAAGTGTTCTCATTGTTCAATTCCCACCTACAAGTGAGAACATGTAGTGTTTGTTTTTTGTCCTTGCGATAGTTTGCTGAGAATGATGGTTTCCAGCTTCATCCATTGAATTGCTTCTTTATCAAGATGTCAGATTCATCCCACCGTTCAACTACCTCTAACACACGAATTGTATCAACTAAGCACATCAAACAGTAATGGTGAAAGGGAGAGGGACTAATGCAGTGGCTCTCAACTCAGGGCAATTTTGCCCCCCAGGAGACATTTGGTGGTGTTCGGACACATTTTTTATGGTCACAGCTGGAGAAAGAGATGCTAGTGGCATCTGGTATGTAGAGGCCAGGGTTGCTGCTACCTATTGTGCAAGGCATAGAGCAGCCCCCAAAGATAAAGAATTATCTAGTCTAACTATCAATAGCGGGAGGTTGAAAAACCCTGAATTCATGAAATGGGGAGCCCATAACACATTGACTGGGAGAGATTTGGTCATTGTCCTATCACCATACTAAGGTGCCAGCCAGTAAGATGGTCTAAAGATAGTGGTATATCTTATATATGACACACAAAGAAGAACCTTTATACAACTAAATTATTTTCAATAATAATTACGTAATAATAAGCAAGAACCATCATTTTCTTTAATTTTGCAGCAATTTAAAAAGTTAAAAATACATTTCTATTTTATAAATTTTATTCAAATTCAAGAAAATACTTAATGTATGAACTACAATTTGCACTTACCAAACAAAAACATTTTACCTTGCAGCATGCACTGTTTTATTTTAAAATTCATGGCCGGGCGCGGTGGCTCAAGCCTGTAATCCCAGCACTTTGGGAGGCCAAGATGGGCAGATCACGAGGTCAGGAGATCGAGACCACCCTGGCTAACATGGTGAAACCCCGTCTCTACAAAAAAATACAAAAAAACTAGCCGGGCGAGGTGGCAGGCGCCTGTAGTCCCAGCTACTCAGGAGGCTGAGGCAGGAGAATGGCGTAAACCCGGGAGGCGGAGCTTGCAGTGAGCTGAGATCCGGCCACTGCACTCCAGCCCGGGCGACAGAGCAAGACTCCGTCTCACAAAAAAAATAAATAAATAAAATAAAATAAAATTCATGTTAAGCAATGGGGAAAAGATTCTCTATTTAATAAATGGTGCTGGGAGAATTGGCTAGTCATATGCCGAAAATTGAAACTGGATCCCTTCCTTACACCTTATATAAAAGTTAACTCAAGGTGGATTAAAGACTTAAATGTAAAACCCAAAACTATAAAAACCCTAGAAGAAAATCTAGGCAATACCACTCAGGACATAGGCATGGGCAAAGATTTTAATAATGAAATTGTCAAAAGCAATTGCAACAAAAGCCAAAATTGACAAATGGGGCCTAATTAAACTAAAGAACTTCTGCACAGTAAATGAAACTATCATCAGAGTGAACCGAAAACCTACAAAATGGAAGAAAAATTTTGTAATCTATCCATCTGACAAAGGTCTAACATCCAGAATCTACAAGAAACTTAAGAAAATTTACAAGAAAAAAACAACAAACAACCTCATTAAAAAGTAGGCAAATTATATGGACAGACACTTCTCAAAAAAAGACAGACATGAGGCCAAAAAACATATGAAAAATAGCTCAACATCACTGATCATTAGAGAAAGGCAAATCAAAACCACAATGAGATACCATCTCACGCCAGTCAGAATGGCGACTGTTAAAATCAAGAAACGAAAGATGATGGTGAGGTTGTGGAGAAATAGGAATGCTATTACACTATTGGTGGGAATGTAAATTAGTTCAACCATTGTGGAAGACAATGTGGTAATTCCTCAAAGATCTGAAGGCAGAAATACCACTGGATCCAGCAATCTCATTACTGGGTATATACCCAAAGGCATACAAATCATTATACTATAAAGATACATGCACATGTATGTTCATTGCAACACTAGTCACAATAGCAAAGACATGGAATCAACCCAAACGCCCATCAGTGATAGACTGGATAAAGAAAATGTGGTACATATACACCACAGAATACTATGCAGCCACAAAAAGGAATGAGATCATGTCCTCTGCAGGAACATGGTTAAAGCTGGAAGCCATTATCCTCAGCAAACTAATGCAGGAACAGAAAACCAAACACCACATGTTCTCACTTATAAGTGGGAGCTGAACAATATGGACACAGGAAGGGGAGCAACACACACTGGGGCCTGTCAGGGGAGAGTTGGGTGGGAAGATCATTAGGGAAAAGAGCTAATGCATGCTGGGCTTATACCTAGGTGATGGGTTGATAGGTACAGCACACCACCATGGCACATCTTTACCTATGGAACAAACCTGCCCATCCTGCACATGTACCCCAGAACCTAAAAAAAAAATTATTTAAAAATAAAATAAAATAAAATTCATGTTAAATTTTAAACATAAAAACTCCAAATGTTCACACAGAATAACAGAATTAGAGTAACTCAAGTCTTATTTCTTCATCTTTACAATCACTGTGCTAATGTTGTTTGTTTGGAATCTACTGTTTAAAGGCAGGAATGTGTACTACTATGGGTTTGGAGGCATAAACTAAACCCCAAGTGAGCTCAAGTGGTCTAAATATTTTTGAACTTAATTTCAAAAAGAACACAGAGTCCACAGGTTGAGGGGCAGGGAGGGAACTGCCTGTATAACCGAATTATAATTGTAACTTCCATGGAAAATAGAGCTTACCTACGAGCCTTGGAGTCAAATACCACCATTTTCTCTACATTCTAGTGGTCACCCAGGCCAGCTGCTTCAACGTGGATAGGGGCTACACAGGCCATGAATATCATGAGAAGGTGAGGATCACTGAGGACCGTCTTGGAGGCTGGCTACCACATTTAAAATTTCAAGATGGTCTTCAGTTTGGAATTCACTGTTGGTCACTAGTTTGCTTAGTGGAGACCTACTACACAATACCAAGTGAAATCTTTGTTTCTCTGCTTTAATGGAGGGCATAGGTAATGCACTAAGAGGACTTTCTTATTACAACACCGGATATTTTCAATGCCTTGTTCATATTCCTGTTGCTTCACTCATGGCCAGCCCTGTTCTCACAAGAGGCAAGCTGAGTTGCCAAGCTGGCCAAGCACAGTTATTATGAACAATGTATTATGACCATCTTGGACAGCTCCAATTAGCAAGAAATATGAGCAGTAAGTTGTTCTGAATTGGAGCAAACACTTAGAGGGAAGCATTATTTTGATAAATGATCAAGATCTTTCAAACCTCAAATTCACTGCCTGAAATAACTCAGTACCACATTACGCCACGTCTGTTCCAATTCAGTCACTCATTCACTCATTTTACCTTCTCCCTTTGCATCCAGCATTTAGGAAGCTCACAAATAGTCACTGAATAAATAATACTATCAACAAGTGAAGACTTACAATAATTTGATATTTTCATTCTAAATTTAGCATAGAAAAAAACATTAAATACTAAAACATCCACTTAAAAATTATTTAAGTTCAAAAGTACATATCACTGTCATAAATGTTGATGCAGATTAAATAGCATGAGGAAATAACTGTAACAAAGCAAAAAATAAAAACTTGTTTTGACAGTATTTTTCAAACTGATAAAAGCAGGGAGCCCTCTTAGCATAGCTGGCAGCACATCAATCTCACAAACTGTAAAAAGCAGCTACTATAGAAAATATATTCTGGATAAATATATAATAAATTTACATATTAGTTGTGTTTTAATGTTAGAACTAAACTGATATATATTCCTTTTTCTACTTTTTTGAATTTCTATTTTCTCATAAAGTTTTCAGCAGTATGATTTTATGGGGCATGATTTTTAGTTAACAATGTACTATTATGTAATGCAAGAAGTAAAATAGTCTAGTAGAAAAGCATAGTAGAAAGAATGCTGGCCTAATGAGAAATCCTGGGAATGAGCACTTGCCATTGCTGATGAGCAGGATGACACCTCTTCACTTCTCAACCTCTTTATCTGTGAAAGGTAAGAACAGGAAATACCACTCACTTTATGCCAGCAAAATACAAAAATTTATTAAGACAGTAGTATCTCATGTTTTCTTACCACAAAAAACAAACAAACAAACAAAGGGACACCAGGAACCTTGGGAGGTGTGGGATATGTCTATTAATATGTGTATTACCTTAATTGTGGTGATGAAATCATGGTATTTGCATACTTCCAAACTCATCAAATTGTTTACATTAAATGAATATGGTTTTTGCATATCAATATACCACAATAAAACTGCTTTTTAAAAGGTATGAGACAGATTTCAGTGTTTCAGAGTTACTACCTTTGGAAAAAGCAAGCTAAGAAAAATATAATTCCAAATACACTGACTTTTTTTATTGTTTAGCTGAAGAGATTATAGCCCAATCATTTCTGTTTAAAGATAAATGTTTTAAGCTAATAAGCAACGTCAGCAAAGTCTCAGGATACAAAATCAATGTGTAAAAATCACAAATATTCCTATACACCAATAATAGACAGAGAGCCAAATCATGAGTGAACTCCCATTCACAATTGCTACAAAGAGAAAAAAATACCTAGGAATACAACTTACAAGGGATGTGAAGGACCTCTTCAAGGAGAACTACAAATCACTGCTCAAGGATATAAAAGAGAACACAAACAAATGGAAAAACATTCCATGCTCATGGATACGAAGAATCAGTATTGTGAAAATGGCCATACTGCTCAAAGTAATTTATAGATTCAATGCTATCCCCATGAAGCTACCATTGACTTTCTTCACAGAATTGGAAAAAACTAGTTTAAATTTCATATGGAACCAAAAAAGAGCCCACATTGCCAAGACAATCCTAAGCCAAAAGAACAAAGCTGGCAGCATCATGCTACCTGACTTCAAACTACACTACAAGGTTACAGTAACCAAAACAGCATGGTACTGGTACCAAAACAGATACCTAGACCAATGGAACAGAACAGAGGCCACAGAAATAATGCTACACATCTACAACCAACTGATCTTTGACAAACCTGACAAAAACAAGAAATGGGGAAAGGATTCCCTGTTTAATAAATGGTTTTGGGAAAACTGGCTAGCCATAAGCAGCAAACTGAAACTGGACCCCTTCCTTAAAACCTTATACAAAAATTAACTCAAGATGGATTAAAGACTTAAATGTAAGACCTAAAACCATAAAAACCCTAGAAGAAAACCTAGGCAATACCATTCAGGACATAGGCATGGGCAAAGACTTCATGACTAAAACACCAAAAGCAATGGCAACAAAAGCCAAAATTGACAAATGGGATCTAATTAAACTAAAGAGCTTTTGCACAGCAGAAGAAACTATCATCAGAGTGAACAAGCAACTTACAGAATGGGAGAAAATTTTTGCAATGTATCCATCTGACAAAGGGCTAATATCCAGAATCTACAAGGATATTTAAACAAATTTACAAGGAAAAAAACAAACCACCCAGTCAAAAAATGGACAAAAGACATGAACAGACACTTCTCAAAAGAAGATATTTATGTGGCCAACAAACATATGAAAAAAAGCTCATCATCACTGGTCATTAGAGAAATGCAAATCAAAACCACAATGAGATACCATCTCACACCAATTAGACTGGCAGTCATTAAAAAGTCAGGAAACAACAGATGCTGGAGAGGATGTGGAGAAATAGGAACATTTTTACACTGTTGGTGGGAGTGTAAATTAGTTCAACCATGGTGGAAGACAGTGTGGCAATTCCTCAAGGATCTAGAACCAGAAATATCATTTGACTCAGCAATCCCATTACTGGGTATATACCCAAAGGATTATAAATCATTCTACTATAAAGACACATGCACATGTATGTTTATTTTGGCACTATTCACAATAGCAAAGACTTGGAAACAACCCAAATGCCCATCAATGATAGACTGGATAAAAACAATGTGGCACACATACACCATAGAATACTATGCAGCCATAAAAAAGGATGAGTTCATGTCCTTTGCAAAGACATGGATGAAACTGGAAACCATCATTCTCTGCAAACTAACACAGGAACAGAAAATCAAACACTAGATGTTCTTACCCATAAGTGGGAGTTCAACAATGAGAATACATGGACACAGGGAGGGGAACATCACCCACCAGGGCCTGTTGAGGGGTGGGGAAATAGGAGAGGGATAGCATTAGGAGAAATATGTAATGTAGATGACGGGTTGATGGGTGCAGCAAACCACCACAGCACAGGTATACCTACGTAACAAACCTGCAAGTTCTGCACATGTATCTCAGAACTTATGGTATAATAAAAAATATATATATAAATGTTTTCTTTAAGAGTATCATTCTGACCATCATGCCTCCCACCATGCATACACTAGCTCTATCATATCTTGGTTTGTTAACGCATCAGACAACCTCAAGTGATAGCCCATCACAGTCATCTACAGCTCAGGACCTAGGGGTGAACACCAAAATGGACAACAGAATATGTAGAGAAAACTCCAGAAGAAGCAGGAACCCATGTCTCTTCCCATTTGATCTATTCTTGTTGTGTGTGTGTGTGTGTGTTCATGTATGTGCAAGTGTCTGTGTGTGTGTTTCTCCCAAGCTTCCTCAAGAAAACTTGATCACCAATGTCTCCAGCAGGCTGGACTTCTTGCTGCGGAGAAACAACTCTGGTGGGTAGGTTTTCTTTGTTTTCCTACAAGGAAAGAATGAAGATGGCAGGGTTCAGGAATGTATCAATATAGGATGTTGTTGTTTAAAAAAAGAAAAAGGCCGGGCGCAGTGGCTCAAGCCTGTAATCCCAGCATTTTGGGAGGCCGAGGCAGGTGGATCACGAGGTCAGGAGATCGAGACCATCCTGGCTAACACAGTGAAACCCCGTCTCTACTAAAAATACAAAAAACTAGCCGGGCGAGGTGGCGGGCGCCTGTAGTCCCAGCTACTCAGGAGGTTGAGGCAGGAAAATGGCGTGAACCCGGGAGGCAGAGCTTGCAGCGAGCCAAGATCGCGCCACCGCACTCCAGGCTGGGCGACAGAGTGAGACTCCGTCTCAAAAAAAAAGAAAAAGAAAAAGAGTCTAAGGTTCTCTGTTTCAGGGAATGGAGGAATAACAAGATGAAAGCAATAGGAAAAATGAACTGGCACGGAAGAGTTGGCTCCAGGAACTTCTCCTATCCCTCTTCAACTTTAAAATCAGAAAGGTTAATCTGGAGAGCCACTGAAGCATGGAGGATAGGTTTCCGAGCTGCACACTTAGAGCTGCACATTAATTCCCCAAAAGAGTAAAGGTGGAGGCCTTAGAAGACACAGTGAGGACTCCAGGAGGGGAAGAAGAGGACAACCACTCAGGAACAAAAGCAGCAAAGGCAGTCATAGTTACAGATGCCAAAGAGGGAAGAAGGAGAACAAATTTCCATCTAAGCAGGAGGGTGTTTGGAGAAAGAATGGGTGGTCAACTGTGCTAAATGTTGGAAAGAGATTACAGAGGAAGGCAAGAGGATGGAGACACAAAGCTTTTTCAGTAAGGTAGCCATTGGTATCTTTGGGCAGCATATTTGTAATAGAATGGTGGGGACAATCACCAATAATTACACCTCACACTACCTCACCAGTAAGGAGAGGACGCACATGAGGAGACAGACCAGCAAAACAGAGAAAGCATATGGTAGGAAGATTGAACACAACCAAGTGTGAGATTTGGGCATAGGAAATGTATAGACAATGGTTGGGTAACGGCAATAGGATGGAAGAGATGCAAAAGGGCTCAACCTAGAACATGAAGGACCCACTGGGGTGGAGATAGGGTGGACCAGCCTTGAAATCATTTCAGCAAGCAGAGACCGATGTGCAAAGGGGTTGCAAGCAACTAACCAGCAGTCACCCAGGGAGGCAGACAGCATGGGGCAGGGGAGAGAGGAGAGCGCCTTTGCATCATGGTGAACCGTGATGTTTTCCAATAAGTAAACTGAATCAGGAACAGGAAGAAAGTCGGAACAAGAGCTATTCTAGGAAGTCAGCTGAAAGGCAGCCAAGCCGCATTAGGGAATCAGTGGTGATAACCAGGCTCCCATCAACAGACTGTGTGGTTCAGGGGCAAGACTCCAGCCCCTGGGGAGAGCTGGCAAGGGCAAGCAGAAAGGGCTGGATCCATGGAGGAGTGGTGGAGCAGGCTCCCAGAGACAGATCAGGTTCTTGAGACTCTGTGAGCCAGTGAGCAGACCCGGGTGCAAAGCAGGACTGAAAGGGCCAAAAGAATGAGTCATGGTAGCCCAGAGCACTGGGCCAGAACTCCTCAGCCCCTTCCTCGAGCAGGGCAGAGACAGCCTGGGCAGTAGCGTGTTTGGCTCGAAGACTCCAGCAGAAGAGGACTGTGAAGGCTGAGAACCAGGCAGGAGTCAAAGAAGGGGTGCTTTAAGGTAAGGGGATGGTCTAAACAGAAAAGGCAGAAGGCAGGGTAAGAAAGAGTTCAGAGACAGGGTCATAAGCATTTTGTAAGGCTAAGGCCAAGGAAGAAGTGGGAAGGCATAAAATACCCAGAGAATACTTGGCCTTGCTGTCCTCAGATCTAACCAGTTGCAGACCCAGAGCTACTCTAGAATAATTGTTGATTGAATGTGATGCACCCTGAAAGGCACCCAATCAGATTGATCTGCTGTGTGAGGGCCAAGGAAGAATTTCTCAATTGCGAGGACTGACAAACATCCATGCAAGTCCCTACAAGAGGTTATGAACATCACATCTTCTTCTTTTGAAATTACTTTTTCACCATGCAGATTCTCATACTCTGAGATACTTGGTGAGTATGGTTCTAACTGAAGGCCAAGCAACAAGTTCAATATCACCACAGGGAACTCGGCAGCCCCACTCCTTGTCTTCCAAAGCTGCCCAGCTCCTCCTCCCAGTGACTGATTTTCAGTTTTGCAACTCTTGAAATTCAGATTTATAACTTGGGCTCGCTTTTAGTGGAGATGGCTGAAAAAGTAGATTTCTTCTTAGCCAAACAAAGGCTTCAAAAGCATCTCTTACAATTTTAAGCTTTTCAAATGGCTTCAAAATTGACGAGTACCAATAACAACTTTTTAAAATTTTGTGACTTTAGATTGACACCCAGAAAAATTGTATGCTGGGTTTTCCCTTAAGGAGAGAATATTTTGGATTTGCTTTTGTTAGTTTCGAATGGATGAATCCTCTTGGATTAATACCTTCACCAAAAGGATGAATGGGTTGTGCTACTTCAGCTGGGGAGTCCAGGAACCCGAGGGACGCTGCGGAGCCGTTCAGAGGGATCTTGGCATGTAGTATGTTCTCAAAACTTGGAAGCAGCAACGACAATAAGAAGGAGGAGGCAGAAGTAGTAGTAGAAACTCTAATGAAATTCATTGCCCGAAGATTAAAAGTACTCAAAAATGGGTTCAAATCAATCCATTGATTGTGCATCCAAAAACAGCTATAAAGGAAAGCTAGGGATATTTGTGCTATGTCATCATATTTTGAAGGTTAACACTATGAATAACAGCCTACCGTTCTTTACTAAATAGGTTGGCGCCATTTAAAATCCTGAGAATTTCAGGGGTATTTTTCAACTGAAATGGGTATTTTTAACTAGAAACTCAAGTGGTCTGTGGCCACAAATTGAGAAGACCTGGCCTAGTGAACCATTTTGTCAAACATTCTGCCTATGCCTATGAAATAATAGATGCTCAAGGCATCATTTCACATCATAATAGTAGAAATCTAGTTCTTCCAGGGCTACAGCAGAAGGAGGTAAGGATCTGATGCTCTGACTTGAGACACAGCCACAGAACATGGTGGGGAGAATGATTCACACATATGTATCTATAATCAGTACTCTCCGCCCCCATGCGACTCTTGACCTGTCTTGTCTCAGGGTTAAGAACACTAATGAGGCCAGGTAGTGGCTCACGCCTGTAATCCCAGCACTTTGGGAGGCCAAGACAGGTGGATTACCTGAAGCCGGGAGTTCAAGACCAGCCTGGCCAACATGGTGAAACCCCATCTCTACTAAAAATACAAAAATTAGCTGGGCATGGTGGTGGGCACCTATAATCCCAGCTACTCGGGAGGCTGAGACATGAGAATTCCTTGAACCTGGGAGGCGGAGGTTGCAGTTAGCTGAGATCTCACCACTGCACTCCAGCCTGGGTGACAGAGTGAGACTCCATCTCAAAAAAAAAAAAAAAAAAAAAAAAAGCACTAACAAGTGACAGAAAGGCAGGCTGGCTGTCTCCTTTCCTGAATAAAAATAGATCCATGTGCTTTAGATTTCTGAAACATAGATGTATAGTTAGCTTTTAAATTTTTTAAATGGTATGAATTTAAGAACCTGACTTTGTCTGTAGCAGTATCCACTGCAGATACAGAATGCACTCAGATCTCACTTTGGATTTTACTCAGGTCCCAGTAATGAGCTCCTATGCAATATCTGAGGCTATGCTCTGAAGAAGCAGGAAGGGGAGATCTTAAACTACATGATTTTGGAAGGCAAATGTAGATAGCCACCAATCTCTACTACAATGCTGCTTTATGTGGTCCCCGAGAACCTCTGACTTGATGAGTACTGATGGGCCCCCAAAATAAACTCGGGGCTAATGCCGAGCAGGAAACAAAGTGCATTAACCTGTTGGGTAGAATTAATTAATAATTCTCTCTCTCAACATGAAAGAAGCCCTGCTAGGACTTTTTATTTCTTTTTTTTTTTTTTTTGAGACAGAGGCTTACTCTGTCATCCAGGCTGGAGTGCAGTGGCATGATCTCAGCTCACTGCAGCTCCCAGGTTCAAGTGATTCTCGTGTCTCAGCCTCCCGAGTAGGTGGGATTACAGGCACCCACCACCACACCCAGTTAATTTTTGTATTTTTAGTGAAGACGGGTTTTCACCATGTTGGCCAGGCTGGTCTAGAACTCCAGACCACAAGTGATCTGCCTGCCTCAGCTTCCTAAAGTGTTAGGATCACAGGCGTGAGCCACTGTGCCCAGTACTGCTAGGAATTATCTTGGCTGTCTTTCTGACATTCTGTTGTTGTGAGAAACAGCTCACTTGTCCAAACCCAAAGAATGGACTCAGAGAACTGGAGAACAGCGAAAGTGAGACTTTTAATGACAGTCTTGCAAGATCAGGTGTCTGATGGGAAGGCACACCCACCACAGTTACAACAAGCAATTTATCCCCTAGTGCACAGGTCCCTCCTCCAGTTCCTCACAGGCTGAGTACTATGGGGTCAACATCTTCCCAGACATCACTGATTGGTTGTTGGGTAGGGGCTTCAGGTGGTTTCTTTAAGGTTGTCTTGCTGCATTTTGTTGCAGCCCACAATGCATTACAATCCTAGTCAGCTCAGGGGGTCTTTAAGTATCTGACTTATGTCCTAAGTAGCTGGGCAACTCATAAGAACAGACAAAGCGAGCTATTTTGCAGGCTAGTAAACTTTCATCTTAGACTAAATTTTTTTGGATTAGATGAGGGCAACTAAAGGACAGGGGGTTGCCAACAAGCAGGCATCAGCTATCCAAGCAGGGCCTAGTATATCCTGTTGTTTTCTGTAGTTTGCTCACCTAAGCCAATTTAAGGCACTTTGTCTTAGAAATGAACCACTATATACATTATTTCCTTCATTTGTGGGGTAAGATTATTATTACAAATAGAAATTGCTAATATTTATTGACCACTGACTTTCGGCACTGCACCAATCTTACATATATTAATTCACTTAAATTCTCAACAATCTAGTGAGGGTTTACTGTTTTGCATCCTAGATAACTAAGGGACACAGAAGTTAAATTCCTTGCTCAAAATCTTATGTGACAGAACAAAGATTCAAACCCAAGCACTCTGGATCCTGGGCATAAACTCTTAACCACCCCTCTCATTTCCTCTGAAAAATTAGCAGATTCACTCATAGTGGGCCTACTTATATTTTTAAGTGTAAACATTTTTGTCCTCAGATATTTTGACCCTCCTATGTTAACCATGCTAGGATTTTCTTGTTTCGTCTTTCAGAGGAAGGACACAGGCTCATTTGATGTTTTAGTACACTGCTACCTAAAATCAAAGAAATAAGATCTTATTTGTTCTAAACAAAAGACCTGCTTCACAATAGAAATAAAAATGCTCTCTTTGTTCATTTACTGAATCACTGCGTTGCGCATCTGTTGGCATGAGCAATGCGTGGGCCTTCAGCCATAATGTGGTTACCTAAGAGCACAGAGACGGTGTCCACCTTCTACATGTCATTCCAAAATGCCACCAGCGTTCAAAACATAGCTCAGTCTAGTAAACTTCTCCAAAATATGTATGTTATACATTTTTGAGATACCTCTTGTGTTATATACCTGGTGGAAAAAAAAGGAGTTTTGATCATAGCACATGCATCAACAAAAAATTTTCACTCTAAACCTCAGTTTGTAATATGGTTTAAAATAAAATTATAAAGAGTTTCCTCTCCCAGTATTAACCAAATAGAGGTTGTTGGAAAAACAATCCTGGGAACTGGGTGCAAGCCTGGGCCCTGAAACTAGGTTGAACCAGCAGCAGTTTACATGAAGGATTACATAAAGTTTTGGACGTGGTACTGAGCAATTTTGCCAGTCTCAATTGTCTAGCATCTTAACCTCATTTCCATATTTGGGGACTTCTGACACATACTACCCACCATGAAAGGCTATCACTACAGAAGCTGAAATGCCAGGGCCCTGGGTAGAAGGTTGATCACATGACCTCTCATGGCCAATCAGGTTCCCTGGCTGGACGTTGACTCTGGGCTGAGAGCCCCAGCTTTAATTTTCACTACATTTATCATTTCATCTATTGTGTTTCCTCCACAGACAAATGTAAGACTCCATGAGGGCAGTCAACTTTGTTCACTGCTGTATTCCTACTGCCTAAAATAATGTCTGACTCATAACAAGAAAATATGTACAAATACGTATTTCTTGAATGAATAAAATATGCCTTGTTATCTGAATCAATTTTTTAAATTTCTAAGATCTCAAATTCTCTTGTATAATAGCTGATTCCTAATTTATGGATATGGTGCCACTCTTGTTTCTAAAACATGATATTTACATTAATGATCTTCTATTAGCTCTATGAGCTCTGATGTGGTTTTGCTGTGTCCCCACCCAAATCTCATCTTGAATTGTAGCTTTCATAATCCCCATGTGTCTTGGGAGGGAGCCTGTGGGAGGTAATTGAATCATGGGGGCAGTTTCCCCCATACTGTTCTCATGTTAGTGAACGAGTCTCACACGATCTGATAGTTTTATAAAGGGGAGTTCCCCTGCACACACTCTCTTGCTTGCCACCATGTAAGACATGCCTCTGCTGTTCCTTCACCTTCCGCCATGATTGTGAGGCCTCCCCAGCCATGTGGAACTGTGAGTCCATAAAACCTCTTTTTCTTTCTGAATTACCCAGTTTTGGGTACCTCTTTATTAGCAGAGTGAGAACAGACTAATATAAGCTCTGTTTCCTTGTGTATCATTTCTTCTTCACTGTGACTTTGTGCCTCCCTTTCCTAAAATCTTTGCTCCTTTGTCAGAGAGGGGATAGATGGATACATGTGCAAAGCAAGGCTAACTGACTACAACCTTTCCCCCAGCATTATGCATAATAAAGAAGTTCATTCATTCATTTTTTCATCCAACCATTGTTATTAAGAGAAAGACACAATAGAGCAAAACAAGATTATTTTATTGTTTTGTGGGAGAATGTGTTCACCCCTTCCATTTTGCAACTTGTTCTCCTGAGCAAAACTCTACATATTCTTTCTCATAGCATAATGCCCCATTTTATGCTCCTTGTTCTTTCCTCTCTAAAAGTAAAGGATCTGTATCAGTCCATTCTTGCATTGCTATAAAGAAATACCTGAGACTGGGTAATTTTAAAGAAGAAGTTTAACTGGCTGACGGTTCTGCAGGCTGTATGGGAAGTATAGTGGCATCTGCTTCCAGGGAGGCCTCAGGAAGCTTTTACTCATAGGAGAAGTCAAAGTGGGAACAGGCACTTCACAGACCAAAAACAGGAGTGGGGGTAGGGGAGAGCTGCCACACTTTCCGACAACCAGATCTCGCAAGAACCCACCCAGTATCATGAAAACAGTACCAAGAGAATGGTGCTCAACTATTCATGAGAAATCCACCTCTGTGATCTAATTATCTTCCACCAGGCCCTGCCTCCAACACTGAGGATTACAATTCAATATAGGATTGGGCGGGGACAGCATCCAAACTAGATCAGGATCCAATTAAGATTTGTGAGGAGCCCTTGGAAGAGGACAATGCCCCAAGATGGAAACAGTCAGGATCCTGAGAGTAATCGAGAGAAAAATAAATCTTTTTTGAGCTACTTAGATTTTTGGATTATTTCTTACAGCTGAAAAATTATCCAACAAATATTATAGCAAAAGAAGCCCTGAGAGGATATGGAGGAACCACAATAGAAAACACTTATGCAGTATCTCCATCATCTCAGTCAAGGTATTGACAGGAAATTGATGGCATGTTTGAAGGTTTAACTAAAGAGAAATTTACAAATGGACTATTTCCAGAGGTAAAGATGGGGCTGAGGGAACCATCAGGGGATGATAAAGCTCCCAGAAGTTAGCAATAGTGGAAAACCATGACCTCCCTCAGTCCTGAAGGGAGAGGAGAAGGAGCAGTTACCAGAAACCAGGGAGGATAGTAGCCACAATAGAGAGTGTCCCACCAGGAGTTCTGGCTGTGGATTAGAAAATACCACCACTGCCTAGCCCAGGGCAGAGAAGAAAGGAAGAGCAATATTCCAACCTTTCTTCCTATCCTCCAGCTTCAGCGGGAGTCTCCCTTTGATTGGACCAGTTGGAAGGCTGAGGGCAAGGGAAGCCCAGTGATGCAGAGATCAGCCTCCTGGGGCCCAGAAGAAGGCAAATTGGGACAGAGCTTGGACCTGGAAGACAAACTGAAAAAAACCAGAACATCCTCCCAGCAGATCATCATGTCCAACCGCCAGTCACTAGAGATAAGCATCTGTGTCAGCACTGGCATCCACAGAGGGACAGACAATGTTCCAAAAAGCAAAATTGAGCAGAAAACAGGGAATCAAAGACTTAAGGAAAGAGGCATAAAAGTCACCACGAAGAAGAAATAATACCAAAGGAACCATAGCTCACAGAGCAGACAGAAGAGGATTGCTGTGTCATGTTTTGAAAATACAAGCATGGCTATCGTATCCACAAATCAGGAAACAGCTATTATACAAGAGAATTAAAATTAGAAATTAAAAATTTTTAAACAGACAAACATTCATTGGATAAACAGAATTACAAAAAGTTCGTAGTTAAATGGTAACTTGTTGATCTGGAAAATCAAGCCAAGGGATTATTTATGAATATGTAATCAAAAGGGAAAAATGGACAATTTTTTAAATAAAATTTCAATATCTACCTAATGAAAATACTAGAAATGGAAAAAAGAACATTTTAGAAATGGAAAAGAAGAAGTAATTAAGAAACAAAAAGAAAATTTCCCAAGACCAAAGAAACATTTGAATTAAAAATGCTCATCACTTTCAAAAAGACCTGCCCTTTGACATACAATTGTAAAATTTAAAAGTTCAGAGCTAGAGAGAAAATTCTAAATGCCTCCTGAGAAAATAAGCAGCCTACCTGAAATGGATGAGTGTCTGACCAGTACCAAATTTCTCCTTGACAATACTTGAGGCTAAAAGAGTAATACCTGGAAAGTTCTAAGGAGGAATTACTTTGAATCTAAAACCTGATTCTTATTCAAGTCAACATTCAAAATGAAAAACAAAATAAAGGCATTTTCATAAAGCTTTAAAGATTCTGAAAGTTAACCTCTTGTACATAGACTTTCTCTAATAGATTTAATCAAGCAAAAGAGAATTCAAAAAAGAGAAGATGTTGGGCCCAAGAATCAACAGTATGCAGAGAAACCAGTGAAGTACACTTTGGAAATATATTTTACAATTTATAACAACAATCTGCAACTAAACCAGAAGATCTCAACATGAGAGGTGGTGGTGTTGGGAGAGTAAAGGCAATAAAGTGAAAACATGCTAAGGTTCTAGTTTTGTTTGGGGTGTGCTGTAGAAATAGATATCCACTGATTCAAAATATTAATTAACAACCTAGCAATAAGAAAAGAGATATAACTCTCAAAATAAGGTTTCATACATAAAAGCAAATAAGTACTATATTAAAAATAAATGTGACCATCTCAACAAATGTGTGATTTTCTATAAAAATATAAATTATCCCAAAAAATTAATCCCAAAAAGATAGAAAATGTGAATAGACTGATAAACTGTTGACAAAAAGAGTCAAACTCTAGAATATTTGAAGAGCCAAATATGTGTGACCAATGGCCAGTGACACAGCCCCAGGAGATCCTAAGAACATGTACCCAAAGTGGTCAGGCTACAGCTTGGATTTATACATTTTGGGGAGACATAAGACATCAATCGATACATGTAAGATGTACATTGGTTCAGTCCAGAAAGGCATGACAACTGAAAGCGGGGGTGATAAGTGGAATAAAATATTTTCTGAATGGTGATTGGTTGAAAGAGTTATTATCTCAAGACCTGAACTGTCTGGGTTAATACAAGGGGTTGTGGAGACCAAGGTTTTATCATGCAAACAAAGCCTCCAGGTAGCAAGCTTCAGAGAGAATAGATTGTAAATGTTTGTTTTCAGACTCAAAGAGACTATTCTATTCAGCCTTTATGTCTCTGTGCTGATGTTAATGCTGGTGAGCTGTGCCTGAATTCCAAAAGGGAGGAGGGTATAACTGAAGCATGTTCAACCCGCCCCTTCTCATCATGGCCTGAACTCGTTTTTCAGGTTACCTTTGGAATGCCATTGGCCAAGAGGAGGGTTCATCAGTCAGTTGGTGGTGGGGGGATGGTGCTTACAATTTTATTTTTGGTTTACAATACACTTATAAAAATTGAAAATATAATCAAAGCTCTAATCCATCAAAAAACAGGTACCAATTCCAAATACTTTTATGGGGATTTCTACTCCTTGAAACAAGTATATTAGTTCATTCTCATGCTACTAATAAAGACATACCCAAGACTAGGTAATTTATAAAGAAAAGAGGTTTAATTGATTCACAGTTCCACAGGGCTGGGAAGGCTTTGGGAAACTTATGATCATGGCAAAAGGGAAAGCAAACATGTCCTTCTTCACATGGTGCCAGGAAGGAGAAGAACGAGTGCCCAGCAAAGGGGAAAGCCACTTATAAAACCCTCAGATCTTGTGAGAACTAACTCTCTATCAGGAGAACAAGATGGGGGAAACAGCCCCCATGATTGAATTATCTTTACCTGGTCCCTCCCACAACACATAGGGATTATGGGAATTACCATTCAAGATGAGATTTGGGTGGGGTCACAGCCAAACCATATCAGCAAGTGATAATCTTAAATTACATGTGTCTGAAAGTACAAAAAGGTAGCTTCTAGACTCTATCTAGATAGCATCATTCTATACAGCTAGCATCACCTTGATTCCAAAACCTGACAAGATTATCACCAAAAAACGTGAAGTAATTGGTCAAGGTTACCATGAACAGAGATTTAAAATTCTAAAAAATATATTAGCAAATCACATTTTGTAATATTTCACTATTTTTTAACCCTGGTCAAGCAAAATTTACCTGAAAATGCAAAGTGGTTCAATATTGGGAAATTTCTTATGTAGTTGACTATATTAATGGATTTGAGGGCAAAAACATTTTGCTCATCTCAATGTATGCCAAAAATTCATTTGTTAAATTCAACACACTTTTTGGAATTTTTTTAAAAGTTCTCAGTAGACTAGGAAAGGATGTAAAATCATGCAGCCTAGGGGAAAACTCATAGAAAATATTATATTTAATAATGAAATATTAGAAATTTTCTATTAATGTCAAAAACAAGACAACCATACCAATCATCACAGCTACCACCTATCATTGTCCTATGGGTCCTATCTAAAAATGGAGAAAAGTAAAGTAAATAGATATAAACTGTAGACAAAAAGATAAAAATGTTTCTATTTGTAAACAAATTGTTATCCCAAGAGAATTGACCGAACTATTATTTAAAATAATAAGATCAAATACAAAATCAGTAGCTTTCTAACACATAAGTAATAATAAATTGAATAACTCTCATATTTTCTTCTAATATTTTTAGAGTTTTGCTTTTTATATTTAGTTCTTTAATTCATCTGGAATTCACTTTGGCATAAGGCATAAAGTAGGAATCTAAGTTGAACTTTTAGAATTTTTAGGAATATCATTAATAATAACAATAAATACATACATAACAGACCTAGAAATAAGCCTAATGAAAAATGTTCCAGAACTAAATTAAAAAACAAAAAGAAAAGAAAACCTATACAGCAGTGGTTTTGTTCCCTGGGTGCATATTGGAATCACTACAAGACTAATTAAATCAGAGACTCTAGGGAGGAGATCCAGGCATGAATATGTGCAGCCAGGATTTTAAATCTCTGTTATAAATTACAATTATGTTATTTTTTAATAATGCAAATGCAGTAATTTTGGATGAAGAAACAAAAAATTTTAAAGAGGTCATTTCTCTCCAAATTAATCTGTAAATCCTATGCAATCTGAATCAACATTCAACAGAATTTTTTTGGAGCTGGCAAGTTGAGTTTAAAGTTCATCAGGAACAGGAAGTATATAAGAATGGTCAAATGCTTTGAAAAAATTAAAGGAAACTCCTACTAAATATCAGAACATACTTTAAATCTGCATTATATGTCTCATAAAAAGGAGTGTGCTGCTAAAATAGAAAGAGACAAATCAATGAAATAAAACAGTATAGAAACAGCCCCCGATATATATTTCATATTTATAAGGTTTCAATTCAGTGGGAAAAAGGATGGGTCACTAAATAAATTGTGTTGAGACAATTTTATATTTGGTAAGAGAAATTAAGTTAGACTTTCCTCCCTCATAAGCATACTCCAAAACAAATTCCAGATGGATTGAGGAGCTAAAAAATTTCTTTAAACTATAAATATTAGGAGAAAATAGACGGAATTTATAACCTATGAACAAGTGTTCCCAACCATATCAAAACCAGAAGCTCCAAAAGCAAAAATTGGAAGATGTTCTCATGAAATTTTAAAGTCTCCATAAGAAAAGACTCCTTAAGCAAAATTAAATACAAGCAACAGCCTTGAAGAAAATATTTGCAACAATTAACAGGAGTGATATCTAGAATTTCAAATAATTCATGCAAATTCATAAGGAAAATTTTTTTTTTGAGCTAGGGCCTCACTCCATCACCCAGGCTGGAGCACAGTGGTGCAATTTTGGCTGTCTGCAACTTCTACTTCCCAGGCTCAAGTGATCCTCCCACCTCAGCCTACCAAGTAGCTGGGACTACAGGTACATGCCACCATGCCTAGCTAATTTTTGTATTTTTTGTAGAGACAGGGTTTCGTCATGTTGCCCAGGCTGGTCTCGAACTCCTGGGTTCAAGCTCTCTGGCCTCCCAGAGTGCTGAGATTACAGATGTGAGTTACTGTGCCCAGCTGGGGGAAAAAAAAAATTAAGCGGGAAAAAATGTTTACCAGAACGTCTCAAATATACATATTTTTTTTAATATATATATATATATATAAAATACACACACACAAATATATATACCCACCCATAAACACACACACATACATACACACACATATATACACACACGCACATATACACACATACACACTCATAGGGCAAAAGCAAATAACAGGAAATTGAAAATTAAAACAGCAATAACACAATAGTCTCCCATCAATGTGGTAAAAACTTAAGACTGATAAAAAAGCAGTGTTCACAGGGATGAAGGAGGGGAGAAATTGGCCCTTTCATGCATTCTTGGTGAAAGTACAAATTGGTCAAGCTTTTCTGGCAATAATTTTTTAAAAATCATAATCATAACTTTTGAGTCGATAATTTCTAAAGAAATATACCCATGTATGTGCTGTTTATATAAAGATACTGATCCAACACTGTGGGCAATAGAAAAAAATTAAAAACATCTAATAGGAGAGCAGTTTAATAAATTGTGGTCATCAATTTAAAATACTGGACTCATATATGATGGAAAAAAATAAATCACAGAATATTTATAATACACTATCACTTGTTTATTAAAACATGTATATAAGTACAATCTATACATCTCTGCAGGTGCAAAGTCTGCAGAGAAAGAACTGGAAGTGTAGTCACATCCTTTCACTTTGGCTATCAGGAATGTAATATACAAATATTCTAGCACATGTCAACCTGAACTGTATTTATTTGTTTTCATGTCTGTCCCCCATCTAAGCTACCACTTTTTGACAGCCTATGTTTCTTTTTCTCCACAGGCAGTGCTCTATAGATGTCCGATAAATGGCTGCATGGCTTTCTTGCCCTTGGACCTGTCCCACTCAACATTTTAGAGGTTCAAAGAATTATACAATGTCCAGTTTGAAACCCATTCGTGCCATTTACTATTGGTATGACCTTGGGCTGTTAGTTAAACTCATTGAGCCTTAGTTTTCCCATCTATTAGGAGAAGAAAATAATGCCTAAGTCATAGCATCACTTGAAGGATTAAGTAATCAACCATATAAAAAGTTGCTAGCACAGTGCCTGGCACTGCTATGGATTCAAAACAAACCCTTCCAAATTTAGTGGCTTAAAACTATGACTATGATTTACCATGCATCTAAATCTGACTTTGGGCAGGGCTCATCAGGGACAGCTCATCTTGGCTCTACTGCTATAAGCTGGGACAGCTGGAATGGGGCTGAAGGATCACTCCTAAGGTGGCTCCCTCACATGGCTGGCAAGTTGTTCTGGGTGTTGGACCCTCCCCATGAGAGCCTCTCCACAAAACAGCTTGGGCTTCCTCTCAACATGGCGGATGGATTCCAAGAATAAGCCTCTCAAGAGATATTAATAAAGTAGGCGCTACCAGTTTCTTAAAACTAAGTGTCACTTCTCCATATGCTATTGGTCAAGCAGTTACAGAGTCCAGATCCAATCTGCCTCTGGACACCAATTATTGACATCCCTCTAGCATGCAAAATGCATTTATCCCTCCCAGGATTCTGCAAACATCTCAACCCTCTAAATCCTGTCCAAGTGGAAATGAAGCTCCCTGAGAGTGGCTCTTTGGATACAACACATCAAGTACTGTTCATCACCATCTGACTATTAGGAACTAAAGAGGCGAGCTACATTTACTGACCACCACCCCCCCACCTCGTCCCCCCAAACACACACAGTCCACATACAATAGTGGAACAAGCAGAGGATAACCACAAGAGACACTCCCACTAAAAGGGGGAAACAGAAGGCACACAGCTGGCAATGGCCGGGAGAGCACTTCTGCAATCCAGCTCCATAGGTGTTGCAAATTCCTTTCTAGAGCCCAGTACTCCCCAGTGCTCTTGGTTGTACCCTCTGGTCTCCTGTTTCTGCTCCTGAATATCTTCCTCTTCTTTAAGAATACCAAGCTGGTGATTTTTTTTTTTTTTTTTTTTTGAGACGGAGTCTCGCTCTGTCGCCCAGGCTGGAGTGCAGTGGCCAGATCTCAGCTCAGTGCAAGCTCCGCCTCCCGGGTTCATGCCATTCTCCTGCCTCAGCCTCCCGAGTAGCTGGGACTACAGGCGCCCGCCATCTCGCCCAGCTAGTTTTTTGTATTTTTTAGTAGAGACGGGGTTTCACCGTGTTAGCCAGGATGGTCTCGATCTCCTGACCTTGTGATCCACCCGTCTCGGCCTCCCAAAGTGCTGGGATTACAGGCGTGAGCCACCGCGCCTGGCCCAAGCTGGTGATTTTGTAGGATTCTCAGTCTACTTCCTGCTCCTAGAGGTTGGAGCTCCATCTCTGTCCCTTTCAATCCAGTCAGGTGGTCCTTGCAGTCAATAAATAGAGGCTATTATTATTGTTATTAATAACATGAATAAAAATATAAAGATGACTTACCTAATAGGTAATACTTAACAATACTTTTGGAGGACAGAATTAAATTGGTTAAACCCAATAAGACGAAATTTGGTAAGAGTAAATAAAAGTCCTGCATTTAGACTTTAAAAATCAATTTCATAATTACAGGATGAGGAGGCTTTGGCTGACTGGCATGCTTACCTCCCAGATTAAGCTGTAAGCTTTTAGTGGGAGAAAATTGGGGGGATTTAGCTGACAGCAATCTCACAGTGAAACAAAAGCATGAAGAGACACACACTGTAAGTGGCATCCTGACAAAGCTGCTTGTGCTCAGGATGGTGAAGGAAATAAAACCACATCATAGGAGTAACTGTGGACAAAATGAGTGGCTTCCCCTGGAGAAGAGAAAGCCTTAAGGAAGTGGTGGAGCAAGTAATCAACTTCACGGGTTTGAAAGGCCGTCACATAAAAGAGGAATGGACTTTGCTCCAGAGGAGAGAACCAGTATGGCTAGGTGGTGGTTTTAGGAGAGCTGACTTTCACCAGAATAAAAAAGGATTTCCTAACACCAGGAGTCCTTGTACTCAACCTCAATTGTCCGATTGGCATCACCTGAAGAATGTTAAATAATATTGATGCTCAAAGACCTAAAACCAGAAATATCATTTGACCCAGCAATCCCATTACTGGGTATATACCCAAAGGAATATACATTGTACTATTATAAAAACACATGCACACGTACGTTTATTGCAGCACTATTCACAATAGCAAAGACATGGAACCAACCCAAATGCCCATCAGTGATAGACTGGATAAAGACAATGTGGTACGTATACACCATGGAATACTATGCAGCCATGAAAAATAATGAGGTCATGTCCTTTGCAGGCACATGGATAGAGCTGGAGGCCCTTATCCTTAGCAAACTAACACGGAAACAGAAAACCAAATACCACATATTCTCATTCATAAGTGGGAGAACACATGGACGCATAGATGGGAACAATACACACTGGGGCCTATGGGAAGGTGGAGGGTGGGAGGAGGGAGAGGATCAGGAAAAATAACTAATGGGTACTAGGCTTAACAACTGGGTGGTGAAATAATCTGTATAACAAACCCCCATGACACAAGTTTACCTATGTAACAAACCTGCACATGTAACTTAAAGAAAAGTTTAATAACAAGAAGAAACTTAACTTAAAACAAACGTAGTCTAATAATAATATTGATGCCAGCACCTTCCCCAGGACAATTCTATCAGAGTCACTGAGGATGGGTTGCAAGCAGTAACGATTTTATAAAATGGATCAGGTGATGACATTGTACTGCCAGGATTATGTACATTGAAAGGACCTAAAGCAAATATCAATGATCTGCTCACAAAGAACTGACTTAGCCAACCGCAAAAAGGTTTAAGCAAATCTGAGTGGCTGTCAGTATTGTTACTATAGAGAAGTCCTGCATCAAATGATAGGGCAGATGAGCTTTAGATTCCAGGGCAGAAAATGATTAAATTCCACTGAACAACAGAAATGGCCCAGAGATTCCTAATGCAGAGGGAGCTGTGCCATGTTCAGACCGTATTTCTTCCCTCCAACCCATGCCAACTCAGTCTCCTGGAATAAGAAGATGGATCCAGTCCTCAGCGTGGATGTCTTTGTCCAAATGGACAGTTTGAGTCAGGGAACCATTGGTTTAGATTGGCTAAGAAGACTGAAAGTTTAGGGTAGAGCCCATTTTCATTTGAAGTTCTAAGACCTTATTTCTGCAAGGAGGCTCTCCTATCTCCCTGACTCCTACCCATTGAGTCCCCAGCCCAACTCTAGCTCTTTATAGCAAGGCAAATTATTCTCTTTCTCATCACATTCTGTTCAACTGTGTGCAGATAGCTCTGTTTCCCACCATTTGCCGTTGCTAAGTCAAAGTCCACATGAGGTATTTAGTTCTTATGAATATACATCAGAGCCTGCAGCATCAAATATTGGATTCTCTGCTCTTCTCTGATCTCTCTCCAGCTCTGTTTCTACACCTTTGTATTACTGAAGTCCCACAACATGTGTTAAAATATCCCAGCTGTGTTACCAGGAGCCCAGAACAAGGAATAAACCATACTGATCTTACTCTTGAAAAAATTGTATTTCACAAACAGAATTCTTCCTCATTGTCTTATATAGTAAGTAACTCTCATTATGAGAGAAGACAGCACTGCAGCCCCATATCCTGTGATCCGAGGGCAGATACCTAGCACATATCAGGTGAATATCTTGTTTCTCCATGTGAAATTGTGTTAAATTGTTTTTCTATTTGCAAACACAGGTCTCCTTCATACTGGGCATTGGCCATGATGGGTGGCCAAAAGGAGAGACAATTTTCTTGAACATGAATACAGATTAAAGAGGGAGAAATTGTTATAAATCATGGCACTGTCTTCCAAAGACCGAGTTCACAGCATAAAACTTTCCCAGTTCATTTCAAGCCACTATTGAGTTCATCAATGCTTTATTTGTGAAAGTAAATTCTTAGCCTTACAAAACATCCATTCAAACATCAATGACTCAGAATTCTGGGACTTTCCTGCTAGTCTGGAAATCATGTTTATGATACAAGTGCCTAGTTAATAAAAGCCTGCCTTCCATGCATCAAAGACCTTTATGATCTTAAAGAAAGAAAAAGTAGAGACGCTGCACTGGCTGCTTTCCTTTGTCCTTCTTTTGCTAAGTCAGTGATGTTTGTGAGGTTTTGTTGCCTTAAAATTAATTGGTGGATGTTTGTAGCAGTGAAATACACTGCCTGAGACTGTAATGGTGGATCTGTGTCTTTATAAGTTTGTCCAAACCCACAGAATGTGTAATGCAGAGGGTGAACCCTAAAATAAACCACGGGCTCCGTGTGATGGTGATGTAGCAATGCAGGTTCATCGACTGGAATAAATGCACCACTCTGGTGAGGGATGTTGCTAGTTGGGGAAGCCATGCGGGGCCTGAGGTGTGTGGGAAATCTCTGTACCTTCCTCTCAGTTTTGCTGTGTGCTTAAACTGGTCTGAAAAATAAGGTATATTAATAAATAGATAAGTAACCAGTCCTGTTGGAAGCTGGCCTTCTTACTGTACTCACGGGCTCTTAAAAATTTGGGAAAGAATGTTTCCCTTCAAAACATAGGACAAGTGCAAGTAGGAGCATCATGGAAGGCCGCCTTTGGAAGCTGGAGATTTCTGGAGAGGTTGCCCCTCCCTTAGGATGTTTATACCTGCTGTTCTCCTTACCTGGAAATCTCTTTCCACAGGTTTTGAGTGGCTGATTCTCTCCTGTCATGAAAACTCAACTTACTTATTTTTTTTCTTTTTGAGACAGAGACTTACTGTGTCACCCAGGCTGGAGTGCAGTGGCGCGATCTTGGCTCACTGCAACCTCCACTTCCTGGGTTCAAGCCATTCTCCTGCTTCAGCCTCCCAAGTAGCTGGGACTACAGGCACACACCACCACACCCAGCTAATTTTTGTATTTTTAGTAGAGACAGGGTTTCACCATGTTGGCCCGGCTGGTCTCAAACTCCTGACCTCAAGTGATCCACCCACCTCAGCCTCCCAAAGTGCTGGGATTACAGGCATGAGCCACTGCAACCCACCAGAATTCAATTTAAATGTCATCTCCTCATAGAAGCCATCCCTGAGGATGGTAAGGTGATGTATCTGCCAAAATGAGCCAGGAGAGAGAGAGAGAGACTGTGGTCCAAACGATTGGCCCCCATCTCAGCCTCTCTCTGTGTCTATACCCTTGCTCAGCCTCATCGTGCCAAGAATGCATTTTTTTTCCCCTTGGCTTTCAGCTTGGCCATGTGACTTGTTTCAGCCGATGGCATGTGGGCAGGAGAGTTTGTCAGGGCAGCCCAGACCTGAAGCAGCCTTTTGTTTTCCCATTTGCCTCCCAAACCTCTCCACTAGAAGAGCGTGCCACTGCTAACCCCGTGGTTAACCTCCAACCCAGGCAGAGAATGAGAGATGCCTGGAGCAGGACCACCAAGCCACACCCACCCATGGGTGGGCAACCACAATGAATTCTCCTTTCCAGTCACTGAGTTTTGGGGTGCTACTATGTGGCATGATATGACAAATGATATAGCAGGGGTGTGGAGTCCTCTTCATAAAGAAAACTTTATGGCATCCAGCAAGCATTCGTTGGCCATTTATCACTCTCCACAGCAGTCCTGCAACCTCTTTTGCATTTTGATATTACAGATGAGGACAAAGAATAATTAACAAGTGCCCGTATTGCTTATTATCTTGACATCTGTCATATTTATGTCAAATTATTCTTAATGTACAAAATATATAATATTACCCATGAGATTGAAATATACCCTGAGGTCAAAAACTCCACTGTAACCCACTGAAGATGAGCCAGCAAAGTCCATCAAGGCTGCCTAGTTGGCTCTCCATGCTTCCCCAACTTGGTGTCATGTTGTCCCTGGCAGTGACCTTGGAGGAGGTTGGTAGACGGTGGAAGAGAAAGGAAAGGGGGCAAAGGACAAGACAGAAGTTAAGAAACTACACTGCCACTTGGTTAGAACCAACAGAATCTACCTCTTACAGGGACATCATGTCCTGAGATATTCATGAAGATTGCACAAGAGATCAAACGTCATCACCCTCTTGGAGAAATGGCTTCAAAACCCAATGAGGCAGTTTATAAGCTCTGAAATCTCCTAACCAATGAGTGGAAAATTTCTTTGGAGGTTCCATGATTTGTCTGCCAACTCCCAAGAATACACACATACAGGCAGACACACAGCTGCATCCAGACTTTCCACCTCTTGCTGCTGTCATCCTTGTTAGCTGAGACAAGCCAAGACACACTCACCAGCCCCTTGCTGAGATGTGAGTCACCCCTCATATCCTCTTTCCCAACATCATCATCAATGCCTCCTCCCCTTCCCACAGGCTACCCCTCACCACCAAACCACCAGAAAGTGTACAGTGACCACAGCCATGGTGAGACACCAGCAGACTCGCATATCCCTTGCAGATTTATTTGGTTTCATCGATGCATTAGACCACACAGGGAAGAAAATGAGCAAGTGCAAGAGAAAGGTTTCTTTGATCCTAAATCTGGAAATGAAATATATTGACATAAAGCCATGAAAAGCCAGAAATGGCCAATGAGAAACCACAGCTTGACTCTCAGAGTTAAACACCATTATCAAGCTTTTGTATGTCCTTAATGGTTCCTAAAAGCTCCATTTAAAAACAAACCAAAACTCTGGCCAGAGCTGCAGAGACTCTTAGAATCAGTGAGGCCTGGGCCTGGGTGAGATCCGTCAAGCTTGTAAACCTCTTATTCCACCCCTCACCACTCCCCTCACCCAGTGGCATTAACACCCGTGAGCTTCACCCATACATAATTCAGCTCAGCCACTCTTATTATCTTGGCAGCCTCTGGGAGCCTTTCGCCAAGGTTCTGGGCTCTTTCAGTCAACATGACCAATTCCACATCCTTTTATTAATTACTAACCATTTCCCCTTGTAGTCAGCCCTGAAATCCCTGCTTTGATCTGCCTGACAGGTCACGTGGTATGTGCTTCTGAAAACAACCCCTCCCATGGCTGACTTAGAACTGGCAAGCCTGGCAGACATACACACAAGCAGGAAAGACATTTCCTGTAGATACAAGAAAAAGAGGGACTTCTACCAGGAAACCAATGGCCATAAGCAGAGAATTTATTTTGTTAATTCATTCTGTATTTATTCATAGCCTGTTGGTATGTATTTAAGAGCAAAATAGCAGTGGCTGGCATAAACACCCTACATCCTGTCCAATTAGAGAGACCATAACTTATTTAGATCACAAAAAGACCATGATTCTGAAACCTGAAGTCTAATGAGCTGAATTATGTGCTGAACGGAGAAGACTCATGGACGAGCCCTCTTGCAGCTTCCATTAACCTTTTCTGAAGGCACTGGGTCCTCCACAGATCCTGACCGCAGGCAGAATGGCTGGAATGATGAGATGCCTATCTTTGTAACCAAGATGAGGACATGAGCAGATGTCTTTCATCCAGACCCACTTTCTTCCTTAGACCACTGTCTATATAAACAGCCTTTCTGTTATCTCAAATGTGGTATTACAACAAACCAGACACATTTTTCAGGGCACGTTGATCTATCCCAAGGGGGTAGGTCTATTAATTCCCTTGAGGCTGACAGTGGATACTTCCAGGGAAATCTGGAGGCAAGCACACTCCTGAATTTAATGAAAATGTTTGATTTTTTTTGGTCCACCCCAAGTATCAGAAAGAAAACAGGCCAGGCATGGTGGCCCACACCTGTAATCTCAGCACTTTGGGAAGCTAAGGCAGGAGGACAGCTTGAGCCCAGTAGTTTGAGATCAGCCTAGGCAACACAGTGAGACTCTCTCTCTACAAAAAAAAAAAAAAAAAAATTAATTAGCTGGGCATGGTGGCACTTGCTTTAGTCCTAGCTACTGGGAAGGCTGAGGTGGGAGGATCACTTGAGCCCAGGAGTTTGAGGCTACAGTGATCAGTGATTGTACCACTCACTCCAGCCTGGGCAACACTGTCTCTATAAAAACATAAAACAAAAAAATACAACAAACGCCATTAACAGACTCAAATTGGTTGGCAAGCATCAGATCCCACGTGAGCTAAAATTGCCACATGATATAAAACACTAAATAATAAATGTTTACCCTTATTAAATATTCAGACCATTTCTGGTTAAGAAAAACCTGAACCTTTTTCACTGCACGGCTTAAGATGCAGGTAAGCTAACCATCATCTTTCCTTTCTCTTGGCAACACCTATGCATGCAGATTGGTAATGCCCATCCCACTGCAATAAAAAAAATACCACATCGACTCTACTTCTGCTGCAATTACCGTCTGGTGTGAAGATCAAAGGGGCCTTTTCCCCTGGCAGATTACTCGTCTACAGTTCCCTGGCCTGTCAGTGTGGTCTCAGCTGCTCTCACTTGTCCCATTGCTGCTCAGGAATAAGCAGCCGCCTAGATCTTCCAGCTATGTGACTGGGCTTGTAATGACAGTAATTGCCAGTCTGTTAAGTCACCTCCAACCAAAAAGGAAAATGCCTTCCAGACACACTTCTCAGGCCCGTGTGAAGAGATAGGAATGAATTCATAAAAGAAAACTATCCAGTCCTGTTTACACAATGCCACTATGACCAACATGCTTTTTTCTTCTTATTAATGGCTTTCATTTCTGGGCCACACCGTGGAACAAAGGGCTTATGTGTCCACTCCTTGAGACCGTTAAGTCCTTGACTTGCTTTGACCACTAACAAGCCCAAAGAGAGGTGTAGGTCTATCCTTGTACCAGTTCCTCTCTCCCCAAAGTATTTCTGGGGCTGGGGTTGCCTTTGGGATTATACTCGCCCAGAAAAGAGACCATCTGGGTTCTTACCTGCAACGGGAGCTATGTGAGATTTAAACTAATTTCCTTCTCATTTCCTCACTACCTTTCTGTTTACGTTTGATCCTTGTTGGTTATTGCAGGAAGATGCGAATGGTACGGCAAAGGGATAATACGTATGACGGTTTCAGTCTTCTTTTCCCAGTACAATAAGCCAGTTAGATAATTCATCTCAATAAATGTTAACACGAACATTTTCCATATAAAGCCCATTAGCATCCACACAACTTTGGAATTGTATGTATATGTTAGATTATACTCTCACAGAGGTGGATTTAAAGAGGTGAAATCTTGGCTGCAAAGATTCATTTGGCCGGGTGCAGTGGTTCACACCTGTAACCCCCACGCTTTGGGAGGCTGAAGCAGGTGGATCACAAGGTCAAGAGATAGAGACCATCCTGATCAACATGGTGAAACCCTGTTTCTACTAAAAATACAAAAATTCACTGGGCGTGTTAGCATGCACCTGTAGTCCCAGCTACTCTGGAGGCTGAGGCAGGAGAATCCCTTGAATCCAGGAGGTGGAGGCTGCAGTCAACTCAGATTTGTGCCACTGCACTCCAGCCTGGCGACATAGTGAGACTCCATCTCAGGGAAAAAAAAAAAAAAAAATATATATATATATATATATACACACACACACACACACACACACACACATATATATACACACACACATATTCATTAATTAATGTAATCAGATAATGTACACCTACTTTAAATGCATATAAAATATATCCTTGGAAACACTTGGGTGCTGCCTAAAGTCTCTTTTACTCTCAGCTCCACTCTCTCTCTCCTTTCTCCTCCTCTCTGACCCAGGAAGCCTGGAAACTACCTTTTCCAAATCCCTCTTGCCAATCAGCCTCTTGTTAGCTTGTACAATGGGAGGCACTAGTAGCAAACTGGAGGTGGAAGCAAGGGAGACGCTATTTTTTCCATCTTCTGGTAGTACCTCTAGAGATGGTGGTGGCAGCGGCAAAGGCTGGGAAGGGTGGCTTCTCGGTTTCTGCTGGGTCAGCTCAGTGTTAACAGCAACAATCTTGGTGGCTCAGCAAGCATGATGTTCTCTTTGGCTTTCAAGCCTAGGGGGATAGTGACTTCCTGCAGTCACTAATCTGTAAGTAAACTTGACTCCCTGTATTTGCTCCTTCATTCCTCTCAAATCATGCACTACCGATTATTTGTATTAAATTCCTTCTCTGAAATACAGTGGTTTCTAGACAGAAAAAAGCACTGATTGGACACTGACTGATAACTTATCACGCAAATAATTTATCCCCATACACTGTATTTGCTATGAAGCAAATGCTAATCAGATGGTTTAAAGATGATACGGTAACAATAAGGTCATTTCATCCAGTCTCTAAATTCACGGCAGATGGGCACGGTGGTGCACACCTATAGTCCCAGGACTTTGGGAGGCCAAGGCAGATGGATCACGTAGTCAGGTGATCGAGACCAGCCTGGCCAACATGGTGAAACCCTGTCTCTACTAAAAATATATATATAAACAAAAAAATTAACTAGGTGTGGTGGTGCACACCTGTAATCCCAGCTACTCAGGAGGCTGAGGCAGGAGAATTGCTTGAACCCAAGAGGTGGAGATTGCAGTGAGCCGAGACCACACTACTGAGTGACACTCCATCTCAAAAAATAAAAAATAAATAAAAAAGATGATATGGTAATAATAAGGTCATTTCATTCAGTCTCTAAATTCACGGCAGATGGGAATGGTGGAGCACGCATGTAGTCCCAGCTACCCGGGAGGCTGAGGTGGGAGGATCCCTTGAGCCCGAGAGGTAGAGGTTGCAATGAGCTGTGATTGCACCACTGCACTCGAGCCTGGGCAACAGAATGAGGCTGTGTCTTAAAAATAAAAATAAAAATCAATAAATGAATGCCAGAATTAGGAAGGAAAATTTAATTATATAAATTCTCTAAGACTCTGTAAAATAGCCAGATGAGTGGTCCAATCCTTTCTCCAAATAGCTTTGGTTTCAATTTTATGTTTGTTGGCTTGGGGTCTGTTCATCTGGGTCATGTGTTGGGCCAGTGTGGGATCTCAGGCATTGTTACTGGGTTTGCACGGCTGTTCCCTGACCTAACATAGCAGCATTAGATGCCAGCACTTTGATCCATGCACACACACAGGATATAGACATAAGAGCTTCCCAAACCAACTGGAAAGAGTCCCAGTGGGACTACTCCATGACATATTCATCAAAGTCAAATGCAGAGCAAATTGAACTGGCTCATTAATTATGAAAATTCTCTCACAAAGTGACATGTTGTTAACTATGTGGAAGCTTAGCACATTTTCACATGGTTCTTTTTGTCTACTTGGATCTAAAATGTCACATTTAGTAATGCATTGAGGTTTTCTTTTCCTTACTTAGGAAGAAAAAGCTATTTTATGCCTAACCCACATCTAAATATATATACTTGTATGTTTACATATGCCCACTATGTGGATAGAGGTAGCCTGTTGGTAAGAAGGAAGTTTGGCATGCCAGAATTTGTTTTACAAAGATATACAGAAGGAATTCAAAAAATAAATGTTGATGATTTTAAAACCGTTGAATCCATGTTGAGCGCCTGCGCCCCCTGGACTAACTGGGCAAATTCAGACATCATATGAAAAGCTGGCCTTATTTCTCTACACATGTTGGCTAAAGCAATGAAAAGAACGTGTGCCTCTCTTCATCATCACTGAAAGGAATTTCAGTTCCTTGGGTCTTTGATTTCTTCCCCCAGAATGTGGGAATGAGAACTTTCAGAAGGTCACAAAAGTTACCCTTCTATATTCAGGCCTTTTATCTAAACTGAGATGGTCATTATGTACTGCTTGACTTTTAAAAGCTCCTAAATGTGACCAGGCACGGTGGCTCACACCTGTAATCCCAACACTTTGGGAGGCTGAGGTGGGTGGATCACCTGAGGTCAGGAGTTCGAGACCAGCCTGACCACCATGGAGAAAGCCTGTCTCTACTAAAAATACAAAATTAGCCGAGAGTGGTGGTGCATGCCTGTAATCCCAGCTACTTGGGAGGCTAAAGCAGGAGAAACGCTTGAACCCGGGAGGCAGAGGTTGCAGTGAGCCAAGATTGCGCCATTGCACTCCAGCCTGGGCAACAAGAGCAAAACTCCATCTAAAAAAAAAAAAAAAGCTCCAAAATGCGCCTACTGAATCTTATGACAATGCCTAATCATTGAAAATCCTTTCTGGATCAGTTAGGTTATTGGTTTGGCTGTCATTAAAAAAGGTCAAAGTAACAGTAACTTAAATTGGTAATAGTTTATTTATTTTAAATATGATCTAATCATAAATATTCAAGGTGTTGTAACACTCCATAGTATCAGAGTTCCTGCTCTTCCTGTCTTGCTGTTCTGCCATCCAAAACACATGGCTTCATTTTGCTGGCTACTGACACGTGCGTACTTGTGCCTACCTACGCCTGTGCATGGAGGCCCCATAGCAACTCTGCACATAGCCCTCAAGGTCACATCACACGTGCCACATGGCACTTCTTGCTGCAAGGGAAGCTGTGAAACACAACCTTTGTTCTGGGTTGCACTGGACTCAACATAACTAAAGAAAAGGGGCGGGTGAGACCAGCCATGTCTGCCACACCCTTCTTTTCATTAAAGTGCAGCATTTCCCTAAGTATTGGCACAGAGAAGGCACAAAATAGATATTTGTTCAATGAACAAGTAAACAAATGAATAAATAAAATTCTTCAGGGAATGCTTACCTGAAAACAGACATGAGAACAGTTTGCTAGGATATTCATGGTTGGTTGTTTTCATCAATTTATCAGAGGAGAAATTTAGTTTTTATTAGATCATCAAATCAATTTAAACAGACATATATTTGTATATCAGCATCAGGAAGAGCCATGTAAATGTCCTACGGGTGACATCAACATATTCTTCCCCAGCATTTCTCAAACCTATCTAGCCATGGAACCCTTTGTCAGAGAACATTTACTAATGATTTACAAGACATTCATGAAAAATACTCTCCTGCCTAAAATCTTAGCAGAAAAATAGAATTCAGCCATGTATCCACTTAGGATAGGACCATAAAGAAGTCAATATACATGTAAATAAACTACGTTTTTTTAAAGCAACAAGAGAGAAGTCTTTTCAGCACATACTATTAACAGTCCCATAGTATCTTCCCATGGCTGTGAATAACTAGTAGGTTGACCTGCCGCCTTACATAGTGTCTTCATCTCCCCAGTAATTTCCCAGTAATCCCGGAGTACTGGAAATGGAAGACACCTTGAAATGGTATCAAAGCCATTCATCGGCCTTCAGATCCTATTGTCACTAAACTAACTGAGGGAAACCAACATGAGAGCAAAACCTCATGACATGAGCTCGTTCCTACACAGGGTCTGGAAAACATCACTTCCACTTTAAGTACACACTAAAAAAGGGTGATGATCCAGACAGACAATCTTAGATGCACTACACGGGTGGACGAGGGGATTGTAACCAGCCCTCCAGGAAATCTGGCATCTGTCCAGAAAACAAGTCTAAATTTTGAAAGGGCTCTGCCTAACACATTCAGTTTATGTCCACAGGTCTCTGAGGAAGTGCACTTATAAAGAGGAGATGACTACGTTAGAAATTATGACTGAGGCAGCTTTTGTGCTGTAACTCTTGCTTAAAAGGGAAGTACGCCAGTTCCCCTTTGAAACAGTTTCTAAGCAGCAGGTGGTTACCACGAGGAAGCGAGGCACACGATGCAGCAGTATTGATATCTGACTGTGTTGTAAAGATCTTTCCTTCATCCGTTTGAAAGATGTGACAGCGAGGGCAGAGAGGGTAGAATTTTTAGCTGGTAATGGTCTTTTTTAATCAAAGAGACCAATAAATTACAAGGAGACTGAGTCACTTGTCCTATCTCAAAGAAATGTCAGAGGAAGAGCTCAGGGCAGTAAAGAAAGTTGAATTAACGCAGCCGGGTGTGGTGGCTCACACCTGTAATCCTAGCGCTTTGGGAGGCCATGGCAAGTGGATCACCTAAGGTCAGGACTTCAAGACCAGCCTGGCCAACATGGCAAAACCCCATCTCTACCAAAAATAAAAAATAAATAAAAAATAGCCGGATATGGTGGCACATGCCTGTAATCCCAGCTACTGGTACTGGGGAGGCTGAAGCACTTGAGCCTGGGAGATGGAGGTTGCAGTGAGCCGAGATCATGCCACTGCATTCCAGCCTGGGTGACAGTGTGAGACTCCACCTCAAAAAAGAAAAAAAAAAAAAAAAAGGAGCTCAGTATTGGAGAACGTTTGTAAGTAGCTTGGTTTAGGGGAGGACAAATGAGGAGAAAGCTGATCTAAAATACTTTGGGACAATCTACTAGCCAACTATCTATACTCTCCCACCATAGTTTTCATTATTCCATTAATGAATGCTGAGTCTCCAGAAATTAAAAAAGACTGTTTCTCAACCTGCCTAGGCTGCAATCCATTTTAATGAAGCTAAGTATAGAGACAGAGGGAACCTAGATAATAATAGAAATAACTGTGCTAATGTTTGAAAGAAAAAAAGAATGAGGTCAAGGTTAATTGCAGTAAATAATAATGAAAAATATGTGTTACTCAATGTAGTCACTAAAAGGATGAAAATATTTTCAAATGTGACTCATTCCAATTGAAACAGGAAGGGAAGTAAAAGCATCAACATCTGACAAGACATTAAACTCCCTAAGTCAGAGCAGCACGGCCCCCGTGGGGAAGAAACTGTCCTCCTCCCAGTGGCACAGAACCAACTCACTCAAGCCAGGTGCCTCCAGAGAAAGTCACTGAATCACATACGTGTGCACACACACACACATGACAATAGCCAGCCAGAGAGTGAGAAAGAGAGGGTATACTGACCCCTAAAGGACCAAGGCAGACTGTAGATATCTTTCAAGATGGAAAGGAATGAAGGAAAAAAAAAAAAGAAAAGGCAATATATAACTTAGCTCAAAATCATGTTGGGAGAGGGTTGACCTGTTCTTGGACCCAGGGATCTTGAGAGAAAGAGTAAACGAGCCCAAATGTCCTCAGTAGGCACTTGAGGTAAGGAGCCAAGAGCTGACTTAGAACTAAGGAGAGGGAAGGAGGACCCAAAGGAATAATAAAGCAAGAAGGGGAGCACTTAAATACACCGCATGTCTTCAAATTCACAGGCCCTGGGGATTTTTAACTTGAAGAAAATGACCAAAAGTTATTTCTGAAGGCTAGAAAAAGGTACAGAAAACACATGCTGCTTCAAAAGTGGGAGTGGAGAGAGTGGGAGAAAGGGATGACCTGCTTCTATGAATAAATATTCCCACTGTAATTCCCTAACTGGCAAAGTACTCTTGTGTAAATGATACTTTTTAAACCCATAGGCAGAAACCTAGCTAAGAAATAATCAGCACAATTAGGCAGAGTACAAATGTGTCTGTATTTATGCAACTTTCTTGGTTGTTTATTTTAAAAAAAGCATTAAACTTCACATCACAGAAGAATGAAAGCAGTGTCATTTGTTTTAATTTTTTAATACTTTAATTTAACCTAATCAAGATTTTGGTACGAGTGGAATCAACTACCCTAGGAAGGCAGATAGAATTAGAGTCTTGAGGTGCAACTAAAATCTAGATGTTTCCTCCTGACTTTCCCCCACCTCAGCCTCCTCATCCAACTGCCATTGGACCCTCCACCTTCCCAGACTGAACTCAGTACTTCCCCTTCCTTCACTCTATCTCCTCTTCCATTTTCATCTCTCCTTCTCCTCTCAACCCTCTTGCACTCTTTTCTAGATCTCAGTTAATGAAGTCAGCATCTATCCAACCTCCAATGCAAGAAATATTTTGAAAACCCCTGCTTGAAATAAATGTCACTTCCTTCACCTATAGAATAAAATCCAAACTCCCCCAGCATAATAGAGAAAAGTTCTTCATATATAAGTGCCCATCTACCTTTCAAACCTGTCTCCCCTCCTTAGCCTATGTTCCCAACACACCCAATTATCCTCCAAGCCCCCAAACCCAATCACATTGCCTTCATCTGGGGTGCCCTCCTGGTCTTTGCCCAGGGAAATGCTATCTACTCCAAAACTCAGCTGAAACACCAGCTCTCTGTGAAGCCCTCCCTAACTCCCCAGGCATAGTCTGTACGTCTCTCTTTTATCCCTCTATCGCCTTGGGTTAATGTAATAGTGCTTCCCCTGTTTCTGGTAATTGATCTGTTTTTAAGACTGTCTTCCCGAGTGGAAAGCAAGAAGATACTGCCTTCATCTTTGCATGTGAGCACTAAGCACCTTTGTCACCTTCCCTAAAGGAACACGCTTCCTGCTATGTTTCTCCCTAGCGCTACCATATACTTGCATGTTTACTTGTTTATTACCTGTCTCTCTCCACTGGAATATGAACTACATGAAAGCAGGTATGTTTGTCTATTCTGCTCTCCCCTGTAGCACCAATGCCCTGAATAATGCCTGGCACATGATAGGTACTTAATACATATTTGAATGAACATGGATCCAAAATGACTTAGAACAGTGTCTAGCACATTCAACATACAAGTACCTCCTACTCCCTAGAAATTTTCTCAGTATTCCTCCACTTCTCCCTCCACCTCCTCTGAATTCCTACCATGACTACATGAGGTTCCACAATACTTGGCATTTCATCCATTAATGTATTTTAATCTTGTCTAAGAAGATTATAAAAATCCCAAGGACAGGTGCCACGTCTTTTAAGAAAATCGGTATTAAGTATAACTAGTGCCAGGCACTTCCATGCTTATTGGATCACTTAATTTTTTCCCTAAACATCCTGCAAAATTATTATATTATTCCAGTTTGACAAATAAACTAACAGAGGTGCAGATCTACCCAAGCTCACATGGCCTTTAAGTAGCTATTCAAATAAGCATTGACTCTAACTTTCATGTTCTTTCCAGTACCTCACACTGCATCTGTTAATTTAGCTCTGACAGGGTGCGGAGGCTCATGCCTATAATCCTAGCACTCTGGGAGGTTGAGGCGGGTGGATCACCTGAGGCCAGGAGTTTGAGACCAGCCTGGCCAACATGGTGAAACCGTCTCTACTAAAAATACAAAAATTAGCTGGGCGTGGTGGTATGCGCCTATA
Source organism: Theropithecus gelada (assembly GCF_003255815.1). NCBI lineage: Eukaryota > Metazoa > Chordata > Mammalia > Primates > Cercopithecidae > Theropithecus > Theropithecus gelada. The sequence continues at coordinate 26,896,132 of NC_037670.1, read as the reverse complement.
ATCCCAGCTACTCAGGAGGCTGAGGCAGGTAAATCGCTTGAACCCAGGAGGCAGAGGTTGCAGTGAGCCAAGGTCATGCCACTGCACTTTGGCCTGGACAATGCGAGTGAAACTCTGTCTCAAAAAAAAAAAAAAAGTTGTGTTAGAGATTGAATTGTGTCCCTGCAAAATTTATATGTTGAAGCCCTAACCCACAATATGACTGTTAGATAGGGTCTTTAAGGAGATAATGGTAACCTTTTAACCTTCAAGGTCACATGAAGTCATAGTCCAATAAGACTACTATCTTTGCAAGAAGAGAAAGAGACACCAGGAATGTGTGTGTACAGAGAAAAGGCAGCCACCTGAGAGCCACAGGAGAAACCAGCCCTGTCAACACCTTGATTTTGGACTTCTAACCTCCAGAATGGTGAAAAAATAAATGTCTGTCGTTTAACCACCCAGTCTGTGATATTCTGTTAGGATAACCCTAACTAATGCAAGCCCACTGTTAAATTTTCCAAAGCTACAGAAAAGCCAAAAGGAGAAAAACAATCACCCACAAACTCATCATCCAAAAGCAATTGCTATTAACATATATTCTATGATCTGGTCGTCTTTAACTTCACATATTTTTAAATAATTGTAATTAGACTGGAAATACAAATTGGTTATACCGGTTTTTCAATTAATATTCTTAAGTTGTGTACCATTTTTAAATTAATATTATAATGATACAACAATTACTATTTATCCATAAGAAGAAACTTTTCCAACATATTTTTCAAAATGTTTTCCCTTGTGAAAAGAAGAAAAAAGTTTTCCCTTGTGAATTGTGTATTCTTTGCCTACTCATCTATTTCCTTGCACATTATACAAAGAATATTCTTTTTTATCCCTTTTTTGGAATGATTTTCTACGCCTTTTCTCAATTATCTCACCCAGTAAGTACCTACCATTGTGCTGAATACAAAACAAGTGTGACCTAATGTTGATGATCAATCATTAAAAACCATTCACCCAACAAAATGATCAAGGTTAACATCAGCAGTATGAAGTCATGTTGATATCACATGCACCTGCCATGATGCAATGAAAAGGGCACTTCATCTTCGTGGTCTTCTTCCCAGAAACCCAAAACCTTGGTCTAATCATGAGAAAATATCAGATACATGCAAATGGGGAACATTCTACAAAATGTCTAACCAGTTCTTTTCAGAAATGTCAAGGTCGTGAAAAACAACAAAAGACTGAGAAACTGTCACAGATTGGAGAAGACTAAGGGGGTGTAATGACTAAATGCAGCATCAAGTCCTGGATTCGATTCTGGAAAAGAAAAAAAGTCATTAGTAGGAAAACAAATCAGAATAAAGTCTATCGTCTAATTAATAGTATTGTATCAATGTTGAGTTCTTACTTTTTATGAATATGCCACTGTTATATAAGAGGTTAACATTAAGGAAAACAGGTGAGGAGTACACAAAAAGTTCTCTGTACTGCCTCTGCAACTCTTCCATACATCTAAAATGATTTCGACATTAAAAGGTGGGTTTTGCTTTTAATAATTCACTCTGGATGCATAACTAGTGGCATTTCACAGACAATCACACCTTTATCCAACACAACCTTAACCCTTTCATCAACAGCCTTAAATTATAAAATAAAAGAAGTATTTATTGAGTTCCCAATAAATTAGAAGATAGCTAAGACCCAGAAACTGAGATTACATATTGAGTGTGAGTTTGCTGAGCTGAAAAGGAGATTGACAAGAACAAAATTAGGTCCATAAGACAGGTCAAAATCATGCTCTCTGAGCAGAAAAAGTGGACCACACAAACTAAAGACAAGTTCCCCCAAGGCAGCATGGTATGTTGGAAATATCCTGGTTCTGAAATTGAATCACACAACTGCTAATTTCCAGTTGGTTAGGAACCTTAGGAAAGTAAATAATCTTCCAGAGTCTTGGTTTCTTCAAATTTAAAACTGAAGTGGTAAGGTTTACTTTATGAAACTCTGGAGTAGGGGGTCAAACAACTTTTTCTGTGAGTTAGACATATTAGATTAGGGCCCACCCATAGGACCTTGTTTTAACTTAATTACCTCTGCAAAGACCTTATCTCCAAACATGATCACATTGTGACATATTGCAGATTAGGATGTCAACATGTAAATCTGGGGACAAGGGGAAGGAAAGAACAGAAGGAACACAATTCTATCCATAACTCTTTAGTTTTTCTAGCTTCTAAAGGCCACCTACATTCCTTGGTTCATGGCCCCTTCCTCCATTTTTTTTTTTTTTTTTTTTTTTTGAGACGGAGTTTCACTCTTGTTGCCAAGGCTGGACTGTAATGGCATATACTTGGCTCACTGCAACCTCCACCTCTCGGGTTCAAGCAATTCTCCTGCCTCAGCCTCCCGAGTAGCTGGGATTACAGGCATCCGCCACCACACCTGGCTAATTTTTTTGTATTTTTAGTAGAGAACGGGTTTCACCACATTGGCCAGGTTGGTCTCAAACTCCTGACCTCCGGTGATCCACCCGCCTTGGCCTCCCAAAGTGCTGGGATTATAGGTGTGAGCCACCGCACCTGGCCTTTCCTCCATCTTTAAAGCCAGCAGTATTATGTCTCCAAATAGCATCTCTCTCTGACTTCTGCTTCCATCACCATGTCTTCTCTGACTCTACCTCCCACTTTTCTTAAAGGCCTCTAACTATTACATTATATAATCCCCCTTTCTAAAGATCCTTATTCACATCTACAAAGTCCCTTTTGCTACGTAAGGTGTCATAGTCATGGTTCTAGGAATTAAGACAGGGATGTCTTTGAGGAGCCATTGCTCTGCCTCACAGAGGCACACAACAAGTTCATTGGCGAGCTGCAGCCGTTGGCCCATACTTGTTCCTGCATCTCTCCAAGAGGAAGCATGTGCCAGTTCCAGGCATCTGCATCTGCTGAGCCCTTTTTTTTTTTTTCTTTTTTTGAGACGGAGTCTCACCCTTGTCACCCAGGCTGGAGTGCAGTGGCGCGATCTTGGCTCACTGGAACCTCCGTCTCCCGGGTTCAAGCATTCCCCCTGCCTCAGCCTCCTGAGTAGCTGGGATTACAGGAACCCGCCACCACACCCAGCTAATTTTTGTACTTTTAGTAGAGATGGCGTTCCGCCACGTTGGACAGGCTGGTCTTGAACTCCTGACTTCAGGTGATCTGCCCACCTCAGCCTCACAAAGTGCTGGGATTACAGGCATGAGCCACTATACTTGGCCAGCTAAGCTCCTTCTTGAACCTCTGCTCTTACCTCAGTTCTTGTAACCAGACCATCATCCGGGAAGGCAGATGCAGCAAAGAGAGAAAACAGGACATGTGAACATTACCTAGCCCAGGATTCTAGAAACCTGGAAGTATGGTTGGTCCTTTGACTCTCTAGTTGCCCAATCCTGCATGTGTTCACAACCCCATCAATTTCTAATTGCTTCTCATGGTATGTTTTCAATTGATTCCATAAACTGGGTGATTTGAGCATCTCAATTTGGTCTGTGAGACTTCCTCTTCCATGACAGCAAGGAGAGCCTTGGGGTACTGGAGGTGGGATATTGGAGGCTACCACGGCATCAAAGTAATCTTCCACCTGCTATCAGCTTTCATACAGGAGTAGATTTTTGAGTCAAAAGAGCATGGTGAAATTTGAGGGAGGAGGGTGCAATTCAGGACATGGGGCTTGGGCTCAGAGAGGACAAACTTGGAAGAAACCCAGCAGTGAGCAGCCCAGAGCCCAGTGGGGGCCTGAGCATCTGAGTCCTCAGGGGTCAGGGGGGATGACAGAGCAGCAAGCAGTGACAGAGAGGAACTTGCTGGCCACCTTCTCCCTTCACTCCCCACCCAACCAGCCCTGCTTGCACAGTGCCCAAGTCTCAGGGCAGGCCAGATGCCAGGAGCATTGGGTAACCTGCTTTGAGGTGGTTAGTCACACCGATGAACTTGGAATCATGTGGGAAACCTGACAGGCAGGGCACGAACCAGGGGGCAGGAAAGGAACCTCAAACAGAACCCTTGGTTTCTCTTTTGTGCCGTTTCTGAGCTGTCACTTCCATAATTTGTGAAATCCAAACCAGAAGAGGAACGTTAGAAGGCTTGTGTGTACACAGGTTGAGAAAACGTTCTGCCCTTTTCCCAAAACACCAAGAACAGAAGCATTCCAGATTTTTAGGAAGGAAATGCATATTTAAGTTCAAAACTCCATTTGGAAAACATTAAGAGGTTCCTTTGTATACCAAAATACTGATTTTTTGACTTTTAGAAATGAATTAATTGTTCTTTCAAAAAGATTTTAAAAGTTAAATTAATATCCTTTTAATTCAATGTCAATCTTTTAAAAACTAAAAAAGAGAAAGGGCTTTCTCAATGGCATGGTCACAGAAACACTTTCAACCACTACATTGTGGTTCTTTTATTAGAATGGGAAATAAAATGTGTCTTTCCTGGTGAAAGAACATAGTTACAAGGGCCATGCCAAAAACACTTCCTTGAGATCCCCAATTGCAAATCAGGTAAACCTCGCACGTGTCACCTGCATTAAACCCACCAGCGATTGGAGGAGAGTGTCACAGTCTTTAGAAACTGTGGATGTCTTTAGAAACACACAGGGGGCCTCTCACGGATCTCTCCAAGTGATAGAAGATGCTATAAACGTACAAGAGGGTATAAAAAAGCAGCCTTTGCTGACAGAAAGCCTCAGGGTTAAGCTGTCAGAAAATAAATGATGCTGGTATAAGGCAAGGAGAACTTACTTGCAAAACAGAACAATCTGAGTTTTCTACCTCTGACATGGACTTGTCTAAAAAGATGCTACATGAGAAATATTTTCAAGAATTCTGATAGTATCCTAATTTCACAGACCCTTGATCCAGCTGTGAGTTTATAACCAGAAGGGTGAAGAACTCTTCCTGAGAAATGTTGCACTTTACTTCCACATCAAGAAGCCATTAGCCCTCCCTTTAATTCCAATTACAGAAATTCGTGGTAAGAAATGAATCAGAGATGTGAGAACAATGCATCTGTAACAGTGTTTATTTCAGCATCATTTCTGAAAGTAGAAAATTTGAAACAAAACCTAAGTGTCCACGGATAGGGAAATGATTAAATATTAATATTAAATGATTAAGTATGATTAAAAATACAGCATAGGCAAAAGGTGGAATAGTATGTTGCTGTCAAAACTCAGTTTTTGAAGAGTAATGATCTGGAATACAGTATGTTCATTACACAATATAACATTAAAAGGAGGATATAAAGTTATGCATTCAACATGATTTCAGTTTGATCTCTAAAATGGTAAGAATTCTTGTTTTCATAATAATTTTTTGTATTTTCCAGATTTTCTACAATGGAAATGCATGACTTTTATAATCAGGGGGAAAATTATTATTCAAAGAAATGGATTTGTCCCAAAGAAAACCCCCTTTTCAGTGACAGTATGGTTACAATAGCCCAGCACATGGATAAAAGTGACTACAATAAAGGTGACCATGATCCCAACGTCTAAAACATCATCTCTCTGTGCCTCCTCAGCAAGGTATCCTCCTGCTAAAGGCAGTGTCTACACCCGTAGGTGGCATACTATTACAGACACTCTGGAGAACCAGGCCAAGAGTGACTTTTCCGTTACATTGATGGCTCAAAGTTTGACCACAAAGCAGCATTAGCAGAGTGGGTTCTGTCTATTCAACAACAGATGATCCTGCCTCCCAACTGTCACAGATAAGCCATTCAACAAATGCACCACCAGCCCAAACAACACTTGTAGGGTTATAGCACTCTGTGCGATGCGTATTCATGCAAACAGCTAAAGTTTGTGCCTGGCTAATTTTAAAATGTGCTGACTATAAAATTTTCCCAGTATTTCCAGCATAGGAAAGAGCACCTCTCTAATTAAAACAGTTCCTCTGTTCTCTGTTTCTTCTTTCGATGACTTAACATTATCATCATCAGCTTTGTCTTAGGTGTACAACAGTCTAGAGGACTTGTAACTGATGCCCGGTGAAAGGGGAAAACTGAGCCGTTCAAACGCTTCACACACAGCCTGAGCAGTTGTGTCTGCATGCATTAATGAGCATGCATAGTAATGGAGATTTAGCATGGATACAGAGGGCCATCTAGTGACCAGCTAAGTAAAAAACACAGTGCAGCCTGCTAACTACATGGAGGTAGCCATGGCTCCTTGCCCTAAAGTTGTGCTTTATTTGATAAATAAGTATTGAACATCTAATATGTCCAAGGCACTGCACTAAATTTAGGGTCTACAAGGAACAAGACAAAAATCCTTCCATGAGAGACAGGATTTTCCATAATTTAAATCTGATGGAAAAACATCTCATTAGAAAGTATTTTTTCTGTTGTCTCTATTCATGAAAGACAAAATGAAATTTCACACTCAAAACAGAACATCCCTCAAAGGAAACCCAAATTATTTCCTTTCCTATTGTAAGATAATTTTCTAAAAGCACTAGAAATAAAGTAATATTCTATGTCAGCAATTCCAAACTTGCAATACATGCAACAGGTTTTTTCTTTGATTTGTGTTAACAATTTCCCATATTTCTTCCCCAACCCAAAGGGCTGAGCATTATAGAAACAGTGCTCGTAAAATGAATTAAAACAAACTTAGTTCTGATAATTTTAGAAATTAACTTGATCGTACTCCTTAAGTTAATCAGTCCCAACATTAGGCTCACAAACGGACCAAAAGTAAATACAAAACTGGAAAATGCTGAATGCAAGCCCCAAAACTACTATCGAAGACATGAAAGTGGAAACTTTTCTAACCTAACATTGAAAGGAATCTGTATGTGTGTGTGTATCTGTGTGTGTGTGTGTGTTTTAATCCTTTACTCCCTACCACCACTAAAAAATATTAACATGTGAAAGTTTTGGAATGTATTTTATTTGAATATCATAACGTTTTGCCTGGGTAAAATGGCACATTACACACTACACCATCATGCACTTCTTTTCTGTTATAAAAGGAGGAAAACAATTAAATAGTGCTGTACACAGAGCGCGTCAAGAAGTTTGTGTGCAATCCTAGAGAGAGCTGAGTGCCTTTCGTCTGGGAAGAGCCAGTGACAATCCAACTCACTGGATCATGTAAGACCTATAAAAGTAAAAGCAATTCAACTCAGAGTTTATTTTATTTGGGGGTTTTGGTGAATACGGAATACAGGATATTGCCATTGTCTTCAAAGTGAAGACTAAGAAACATTAAATTATTCAGTAAACGCAGTAAGTAAAAATAAGCTCTAGTTCTACATTATGTACACTTCAGAAAAAGACGCAATGGTGAGGGTGGTAATCAGGATAAAACAGAGACCATGAGACCAATGTGGTCACTTACCGTGAGCTACATGCCCCGAAGGCAGATTGGCTATCTTTGGAAAAATCTCAACCCTTTAGATTCAAAGGGTGAGTGAATATTTCCAGAATTTTAAAGTTAAATGTGTTTAGCTATGGCCATTGATGCCTTTTTGTCCTCCTTCATTTTCTTCCCAATCTTTAGGGTGGCTCCTTCAGCCCTCTCTAACCTGCCTTGGCCTCTCTCACTCCAGCAGCCCTGCTGCAGAGGAAGGCAAGGAGGCTCAGCCCATGAAACTTCATGCCTGTCTCAGCTCAGCCTCTTTCTTTCTGGCATTTTCTATAGTCATGGCTCTCAAATAGCTCACCTGTCACCATCTTCTTCTGACAATATCTTCCCGATGGTTTGAATACAAGTACCAGGCCAGGCTGAGCCCACAGAGGGCACCAACCAGACAGGCCACTCAGAGGAGGCCAGGGTCAGACCTATTGGATCCATGCATGCTGCATACACATTGGTGTGCACACACACACACTGCATGAGCAAGCATAAACACACACACACTCCTACTTACTTACCTCCTTATTACACATTATACACCTGCATGCGCACACACAGACACCCCACTTACCTCCTCATTACACATCACACATCTGCACACACACACACATGCACACCACTTACCTCCTCATTATACATCACACATCTGCACACACATACACACACCACTACTTACCTCCTCATTATACATCACATACTGGCGTGCACACACACACACACACACCACTACTTACCTCTTCATTACACATCACATACTGGCGTGCACACACACACACCCCACTACTTACCTCCTCATTACACATCACATACTGGCGTGCACACACACACACCACTACTTACCTCTTCATTACATGTCACACATCTGCACACACACACACACACCACTACTTACCTCTTCATTACACATCACACATCTGCACACACACACACACACACACCCCACTACTTACCTCATTACACATCACACATCTGCACACACACACACACACACCACTACTTACCTCTTCATTACACATCACATACTGGTGTGCACACACACACACACACCACTACTTACCTCATTACACATCACATACTGGTGTGCACACACACACACACCACTACTTACCCCTTCATTACACGACACACATCTGCACAGACACACTCCTTCCCACATACTTCCTCATTACACATCATACACACACACATCCCTACCTGTGTACCTCAATTACACATCATACACCTACACACTCACACACACAGCCTTTGATAAGAATAATTTTATGAGATAAATGAACAACTGATGGCCATTGTCATTAAACCAAGCTTGTTCACCCCTGATTTCAATAGTGTCGGCTCCCCAAAAAGGAGGCTGGGTCAATGCTGCTGTGTCAGCAGAAAGAACAGCGTGATTCCAAATGAAAAATACCCAGAGAAATTACAAAGAGAGTTATGGTGATTAATCAAATTGGAAGACTTAGAATTTACCTTCAAACAGGATTTCTCTAACGCCTCCATTCACAAGAGCATTAAGAACGTACACATCAGGACAGAACAGTGGCCCAGTAAGACCTCCATCCAGACAGCTCCAGCCTGTCCTCTTGTCACAGGCCCCAGCAAGGACCTCATGCCACTCCTCTCTACCTCTCCTAGGTCTGCACCCAGTGCTCTGTCATCCTGGTAGACTGTAGGTGGGGGTGGCCATCACCCCATTGGCCAGGACAGTCCCACTTACGCCTCTTGCCCTGGCAAAATTGTTATTAGCACTCTCGTTTTATTCTAAAAAGAGCTTTGGTCTGGATAATACATTACATGGCAATTTACCTGTTGGAATGTTTTCTCCACCAACACACCTTTCCTACCTGTTCAGTTGCAGTGTCAGTGTAAACATGGGATGCTGATCCTTGCATAGCCCCGTGATTATACATTGGCCCTGTCCGTGGTTCCCAGAGGCCAATGTGGACACCTTGTAGACCATGTACTTGTTGTCCAAGGTAAATGGACCACACGTGCCTTCTGCCTTCTACCTTCCATCTTCAATCATGTTTAACTCGAATCTGCATCAGACACACAGGTGAGTGAATATTCAACAAGAGAGAAGAACTCTAATGTATTGAATCCTATTAATGGATCCATAATACAAATAATTATCCGTAAGGTTAAGGAAGATAGTCAGCTACTCAGTAGTAAGTAATCACTGAAACCTTTTAAAGAAGCTCAATTCAAAATTCAAATGGGGTGAAATCCACGAACATCTTTATTTACTTTTAATACTAGTAAATGTAGAGAAGGTGGCAGAGCATAGTTCACATGAATTATTAGAACCGACATTCAAGTGTAAATAAGCCTTTTATTTATAAATGTCATCTGTCCAAGTGTGTCATGAAGCTGTCACCTCATGGCAGACACTCAGCGAGTATTCATTGGCTCATTTATTCACAGAACGAAGCCATTTCTCAGGCTCCATTTGCAGGCAGCATCACAGGTGGTGACGAGGACAGGTGGGGATCAGACATGCCTCTCTTAAAGCCTGGCTCTGCCTTATTAGCTCTTGGCTTTGAACAGTTCCTTCACCTCTCTGAGTTTGTTTCCTGCCTTTGAGTAGGGATAATAGCAACCAATCCCTTAGCATCATTATAATACTGCATTTAAAGTCCTTATCACAGTCCCTGGCACTGAGAAAGCTTTCAATCTTTATTTTTACCTAAAAAATTCATATTGTGCTTATTATGTGCCAGGCCCTGTTCTAAGCACTCAGTGTATATCAGTTCATTTCATCCTGTTAACGACCCCATGGTATAATTTTTTTTTTTTTTTTTTTTTTTTTTTTTTTTAAAGACAGAGTCTCATTCTGTTGCCCAGGCTGGAGTGCAGAGGCATAATCTCAGCTCACTGAAACCTCTGCCTCCTGGGTTCACACGATTCTCCTGCCTCAGCCTTCTGAGTAGCTGGGATTACAGGTGCATGCCACCACACTCAGATAATTTTTGTATTTTTAGTAGAGACAGGGTTTTACCACATTGGCCAGGCTGGTCTCGAACTCCCAGCCTCAGGTGATCAACCTGCCTCAGCCTCCCAAAGTGCTGGGATTACAGGCGTAAGCCACTGTGCCCAGCTGACCCCATGATATAAATATAGATATTAGTATTGTTCCCATTTTACAGATGCAGAGCTGACACATACAGAGGGTAAGTCCCTGTTCAGAGTCCCACAGCTGGTTGCCACCCAGTTAACCTGGCTCCAGACTCTACTCTCTTCACGCTGCACTAGGCTGCCACTATGGTTTGAACGTGTTCCCTCCAAAATTCAGGTGTTGAAACTTAACGGCCAGTAAAATAGTATTTGGAGGTGGGGCCTTTAAGAGGTGATTAAGCCATGAGAACTCCTTTTTGATGAATGGGTTTAAAGGCCCCAGAGGCTTCACACAGCAGTGTTTGTCACTTGCTCTTCTACCTTCCACCAAGCGAGGACACAACATTCCTCCCCAACAGAGGGTGCAGCCCTCACCAGACAATCCAACCCACCAGCGCCTTGATCTTGGACTTCCCAGTCTCTAGAACTGTGAGGAAATAAATTGTTGTTCTTCATAAATTGCCCAGGCTCGGGCACTCTGTTTTAGCAGTACGACATGGACGAAGATAGCTGCTATTCCATGTCTCAATATTGCTGGAGCCCACATGGAGAATTGCTAGAGCTCATAGAGGCCAAAAGCCCAGGAGCTAAGTTAGAAGCTCACAAGTAGTGTCCGTAGCAGCACATGGACTTGAGCAGCACAGTTACTGCTCCCACGATCCCCAGCACGGTGATCCATAGAGATAACCAGCAGCCAGATCATTCCATCTTAAACCCAGATGGACCCTGAATTATCTTCTATTACTTAAAAAAAAAAAAAAACCTGCTTATCTTCATTTTCCCTTTTGCACTGATACAAACAGATGTGGAGAGAAGATGCATCCAACAGCACCATATCTCCAGATAAAGAAGCAACGCTGAATCATTCCTTCAAAGGGAAAGTGTTTCAAAGAACCTGCTGCTTCGTTCAACCTTTACTTCAGAGACACATTCAGTGGAAAATCATAACTTAGTGATAGCTTGAAGGACTTGCTGAACTCACTAGGGTAAGAGTAGGTGGGGGATAGGGGTCTGGTATGGGTTTGTATCCCCTCAAAAAATACATGTTGGCATTCTAACTTCTAGTACTTAATTTGAAGTAGGATCTTTATGGAGTAATCAAGTTAAAATGATGTCATTAGTGTGGGTTCTAATCCAATACTACTGGTATCCTTACAAAAGGGAAATTTGGACACAGAAACAGACACAAATAGAAGGAAGATAATTTGAAAAGACACAGGGGCCAGGTGCAGTGGCTCACACTCGTAATCCAGCACTTTGGGAGGCCAAGGCAGGAGGATTGCTTGAGCCTAGGAGTTTGAGACCAGCCTGGGCAACAGAGGGAGACCCCCATCTCTACAATATATTTAAAAAATCAGCCGGGTATGGTGGTGCGTGCCTGTGGCCCCAGCTACTCAGGAGGCTGAGGCAGGAGGATCACCTAAGCCCATGAGGTCAAGGCTGCAGTGAGCCATGTTCATGCCAGTACACTCCAGCCTGGGTGACAGAACGAGACCCTGTCTCAAAAGAGAGAGAGAGAGAAAGAGAGAGAGACAGAGAGAGAGAGAGACAGAGAGAGAAAGAGAGAGAGAGGGAGAGACAGAGAGAGAGAGAAAGAGAGTGGGAGACAGAGAGAGAAAGAAAGAGAGTGAGAGAGAGAGAGAGAGTGAGAGACAGAGAGAGGGGGGAGAGATAAAGAGAGAGAGAGACAGAGAGAGAAAGAGAGAGAGAGACAAAGAGAAAGAGAGTGAGAGACAGAGAGAGAGAGAAAGAGAGAGAGAGAGAGAGATAACCATCTACAAGTCAAGTACAGAGGCCCAGAACAGTTCTCCTCACAGTCCTCAGAAGGAAACAACCCTGCAAAGAACTCATATGAGCTGGACAGTGGGCAGAGACTGGACAGTGGGCAGAGACTGGACGGTGGGCAGAGGCTGGACAGTGGGCAGAGACTGGACAGTGGGCAGAGGCTGGACAGTGGGCAGAGACAGGGAGCTCAATGCCCCCAGGCAAGACCAGCAGAACCCCACCCTCGGCATCAGAGGATCCACATGCTCTGAGCGGAGGCCTGATGTTCATCAGCAGAGCAGCCGCTGCAGACCCAGGGTGAGTGGCCTAAACTCTCAGCTTCCCACAGAGGAAGGGCCAAGCCACACAGCTCAGCAAACATCCATTTCCTTTCTCCTTCCTCCCACCTGACTTGCTGACTGAGGAGACCCTGAGAGACTCCCCACTCTCCCACTGGGGTCACCTGCGCATTGAAGCCAAGAAAAGTCCCATCCAGCTCTGCTCCCCTGGTCAGCCCTGCCCAGGCAAGAAAGCCCCTTGCTCTAGCACTCCTATTTCAAACCCCCACCCTCTTGAGGTTTACAGTCGTCACCACTGATGCCTATTTTATTAAAACCTGGGACAGGGGTATGTTCCCCTTCCACAGGTTCCCTTCCACCTAGATTAACCCTTTGCCTAATTGGCAGAGGTGAATGAACACAGTTGAACCTGAGGGTGCTACCCCGAAAAAGCAGAAGTCGTTTCCTGTACATTCTTTTATTATTATCTTTAAAGACAGAGTCTCCCTGTGTTGCCCAGGCTGGTCTTGAATTCCTAGCCTCAAGAGATGCTCCTGTCTCAGCCTCCCAAGTAGCTGGGATACAGGTGTGAGCCACCACGCCCAGCCTTCCCTGTGTACTCTTCCCTTTGTCCTTGACCTCAAGCCTTCCCTAGCAAGTAACTATAGGCCTATGTACCCCAAACCTCTGTGTGACTTCTGGTCACTTACCTATGAACACTCCACTCTGCCCCCTTAAATTTCACTCCTCTATGTGCTCAGTGATGGCCATTCTGGAGCGGTGCCCTGGAAAGAAAGGATATATGTGAGTATCAGGGATGATTTGCACTCTGTTAAATATTGCATTTATATTCAGCACCAGCTGGAATTAAACCCTCCAGATTTGTAGGAATTACCTTTCTTACTGAGGTTTAATTACTTCTATGATGTTGATCTACCAGGAGAGAAAATAAAATGTACAAGACATAAATTTTAAAAACAGAAAAGGGAGCACCAGACAGCTGACAATATTTTTCTTAATACAGAGCATACAGATCCTAATTGCCTTCAAACAGCTATCACCCTGTGGATGAAATAGAGATATCTTTATTTTTAATAAACAACAAGAAAAGAATCTTTTATGCAGTGTTTGTGTGGAAGCACCAAACATCTTGCCATGCCAAGGATCAAATAATTTTATTAATTGACCAATCAAAGCCTTAACCATTCCTACTGTAGTCCAAGAATATTCAGTAACATGGGGAAAATATTTGTACAACAATGTTAAGGGGTAAACGGTAGAATTCAGAATTAAATATTACATAATATATGTATAATCACACACAATGATTCTGTACAGGCACAAAAAAAATGAAATACTTTACATAATGGTCATTATAGCTGAGTGATGAGTTCCAGGTGATTCCAGCACGTTTCTGTATTTTCCCAATTTATTAAAATAAGCTTACATTACTTTTTTAATCAGAGAAAAATGTTACATTATATCTTAACCATTTAACAATTATATATTTACTTTATAAGTATATGAATTCAAATTAATTTTACATACCAGGCTGCTAGCCCATTAGGTAAAATTTTATAACCCCAAAAGTTATTACAAACTGTGTACTGGAACCCATAGAAGCTCAAGATATATAACTGCAAACAAAAATTAAATAAAATATATGAGGTGTTATCACTTCAGCAAGCATAGTTTTTGGTAACTGATTCTGTTTTAGTGTGCCACTAGAAATATATCCTCTTCGTTTATGTCCTCTCTTGCTTTCTCTGAGCGTATAAAATGACAGCTTATGCGGAAATCAAGTCGAGGTCAAATTACCAATATTCTGTAAGTGGCTGGAGGTCAGAATTACCTTCTAAACAGCCCTGAGCCCCTCGAGTGAGTTTCTATTTATTCAGCATTCTACTTCCCAATCTCAGCTAACCAAAAAAAAAAAAAAAGGAGAAAGGGGGAAAATGGGTCCCAAGCTCAGGGTTCAGCCTATGTTTTCAAATAACCAAGAAAAAGACAGGCAGGCATATGCAGGCACAACCAGACAGAGTACAGGGTCGAAGTCCCTTGTATTTGTAAAGGCAAGTGTTTGATTAGTTCCATTCAGCTTGAATAATTCTAGTTATGTGATAAAAGAAAAAGAAAAAAAATTGTACCCCAGCAAACAGCTAAAAAATCCTTAATGGGCTTTGAGGGCTCCCTATAGTCACTATATTTTTAATGTAATGGGCAGCCACCATGCGCCATGCCTACTGCTAGAAATGTAAGATGCGATGATGGGTGAATGTGGCCCTAGATCCTTGGAAGAGCGGGGTCACTTCTTTCCCAATTGTTGAATCTTTTTATGTCTATTTTTGGTTTTAATACATGTTATGGAAGCATAATCGTCCTTCCAAAAATACTTGGTAAGCAACATTGGTTTAATTGTGTATAAAATTTATTTTAGCTCTAACAAGGCATCTGGATCACAGATTCCTATAAAGGTTGCAAAGTCAGGCCCCGAGTGATACAGTCCATGGGACACTGCCTTTCCCACCCCTATCCATTCCTCCTGCTCCTACTCCCAGCTGCCTTGTGTGAAAAGGTCAGTTGTACTGGTTTACCCAGGATAATGAAACGTCACTTTGAATGAGCTGCTATAATACTATTTTTACTGCTTTTGCATGTTCCTTTCTATTTTTATCTCATCTTTGAAAGATGCTTCACGACATCTTTGCAAGATGAATGGAAAAGGCAACGGGGCATGAGTTGAAATGTGGACTATGCTAAAGCTTTACAACTCAAGACCAAATTCCACATCGATACTTCCTATTCACTTCCATAGTCTGCTTGCTGCTTTCCCTGCCTCCTCCACCCTATCCCACCCCAACCCATTCACATGGACTTCAAAAATTCAAGTCCGGCAGGGCATGGTAGTTTATACTAATCCCAGTGCTTTCAGAGGCCAAGTCAGGAGATTACTTGAGGTCAGGAGTTCAAGACCAGCCCAAGCAACACAGTAAGACCCTGTCTCTGCAAAAAATATAAATAAATAAAAATTTTAAATTAGCTGAGCATGGTGGTGGGTGCCTGCAGTCCCAGCTACTCGGATGGCCGAGGCAAGAGGATTACTTGAGCCCAGGAGCTTGAGGTTATAATGAGCTACAACTGCACCACTGCACTCCAGCCTGGGCAACAGAGTGAGACCCTATCTCTAAAATGAGTGAATGAATGAACAAATAAATAAATAAATGGATTAATTTAAAAAAC
Source organism: Theropithecus gelada (assembly GCF_003255815.1). Lineage (NCBI taxonomy): Eukaryota > Metazoa > Chordata > Mammalia > Primates > Cercopithecidae > Theropithecus > Theropithecus gelada. Next base: position 26,880,353 of record NC_037670.1, on the reverse strand, counting down.
AGTCAAATCTGATAATGATATTACCTAGCCTAATCCTTTCCAGTGGTTCCATGTCACTTACCAAAGACAGTCAGAACTGCTCATGTGTATTCCAGGCCTTTCTGGTCATTCCTGCTGGCTCCTTCCCCACTCCTGTAGCCAATGTGATAGCCCCACACCTGTGTGCATGTATTCCCCAAACCCACACCACCCTCATCCCACCTCATCACCAGAAGAGCAACTCCTATCTGCACCAGCATCCCATCTTCCATGAAACATGTTTCTCAGGAAAATGTTTAATTAGGAAAGAAATTTAAATCAGTATCTTCTTGGAAGAATACTGGAGGGATGGGCTTGGCCCTGGAGAGAAAGTTACACCCAACCTTAGAGAATCTTGCCTCTGCTTTTTCTTTTATTCAGTACCCAGTAACTACTGATGAGGTGGACTCTGTACCACACATTGATTTCACTACTAAAGCCCCAGGAGAATAGACAAGCCCTGGAACCAATCCGGGCTGGCAAGATTTCATGGGAAAATGTGCATAGAAGTAAAACATGCAAACACGTATTTTGAGTCCTTGTGAAATACACTTCTGCAGAAGTATATCTTCCACTTTTATCACATCACTGTCCCCAAGAACATTTGGGGAATAAGGTGGCCACTCGGAGAGTTAAGCTGCAAAACCATCAGACAATACGTATAAATGGCAGGTTTAAGAGAAAGAATAGCTCCCAGTCCAGCAATCCTCCCACGGGGATGGATTACCATGTCTAAAGATAAAATGTGCTTCTTGTAAACTAGAGTGGCCAGCCATGGAAGCTGCCCAGCCTGTGCGCAAATGTTGGCAGGCCCCATAGAAGCACGGTGCAGGGAAGGGGCTGGCCCAAGGACTCCAGCTGCCTGGCCCAGGGGCAGCTCTATCTAAATGAAAGAGTGTATTAATTTCCTAGAGCTGCCATAACAAATTAGCACAAACTGAGTGGTTAAAAACAACAGAATTGTATGGTTTCACGGTTTTGGAGGCCAGAAATCTAAAATCCAATATCATCAGGGTTAGCTCCTTCTATAGGCTCTGAGGGACAAGACATTCCATGCCTTTTTCTAGCTTGTGGGGGCTGTCAGGAATCCTTGACACTCCTTGGCTTGTAGCTTCATAACTCCAACCTCTGCCTCTGTCTTTACATGGCCTTCTTCTCTTCTAAGGGCATAGAATTTGTAAATTGTCACTGGATTTAGGGTTCACCTAATCCAGGATGATTTCATCTTAAAATCCTTAACATAATTACATCTGCAAAGACTCTTTTTCCAAATAGGGTCACATTTATAGGGTTCGGGTGGACACACCTTTTGAGTGGCTCACCATTCAACCCACTGCAGAAAGCATCCATTATTCTGATTGAGCCTTCACCACTGACACCCCCAGTTCTGAATCCAAGCTGATCACCCTTCTTTCTGATTGTGATTTCATTCCCCAGGTAGTTAGACCTGCCTGGCATTCTTGAGAATCCAGGCTCTCTGCAGTTATATTTCTTGTGAAAAATCAATGGATTGGAGATCTGGTTTTACACTTGAGTCTCATGAGAGAAGCGTGTGTCTGTGCTAGAGAGAGAGAAAAAAAAAAAAAAAAAAAAAAAAAAAAAAAAAACATCTCTTAATGTGTTGACCCAATCCTCTCTGAGCCTGCCAGCCTGGGGCCAAACCCAAGCCTGGAAAATTCTCTAAGGTAAGCCATCCTGGGAGGCCCCTGGAGACACTGCCTGTCTGCAAAAGACCTTCTGCTATGCGCTGCCAAGTGAGGATGAAGAATCAGAGCGAACTAGAGCTCCTCAATGAGCCAGTAGTCACCCCAGATCCTTCCACCCTACATCTGTGCTGACCAGTGGGGTGCACAGTAGTGTGCCCTAAGGATGTGATCCCTTGGATTATTCTTTTGGAAGATGAAGAGTGGAGTCAGTCAAAAGGCAGAAGAAGAGATAAAGAAGAACCTTAAAGACCATTCTGACTCCTCATGAACTATCTCAGATTGAGTGATGCCCACCGTTCAAACACAAGTGTGACCAACCTGTGGCCAGGTAGCTGCTGCCTGAGAAGTAAGGACCCTCTCAGCTACTGTCAAAAAAGCCAATAGAAATAGATCTACATTAAGACTTTTTAATCCGTTTTGTGTTGCTAGTTTTGTAATTGCTATTGGTGTTTTTGCATGATTTCCAAAAGATCTGGCTTCCTGGAGAAGCTGGCAGTTTTCCAGTGATTAAAACTATTCTCTGTGATAAGAAAATGATTGGCTGGATGTGGTGGCTCACACTTGTAATCCCAGAACTTTGGGAGGCCAAGGCAGATGCATCACTTGAGGTCAGGAGCTTGAGACCAGCCTGGCCAACATGGTGAAACCTCCGTCTCTACCAAAAAACACAAAAACTAGCCAGGTGAGGTGGCACGTGGCTGTAATCCCAGCTACTCAGAAAGCTGAGGCAGGAGAATCACTTGAACTCAGGAGGCAGAGGTTGCAGTGAGCCAACATTATGCCACTGCACTCCAGCCTGGGCAAAAGAATGAGACCCTGTCCAAAAAAAAAAGGATTAGGAAGTAAGATTAAAGGTCACAATGACACTATATGTGTGTCCTCGGGGAAGACATTTTAGCGGAGAAATAAAAGCTTTCAGGTGCTTTCATCTGTGAGCTTCCAACAAACCTGTGAGCCTCTGGCAGTAGTAGAAATTCTCAGATGAGATATGAACTCATTTCCAGACCCACGGACATTGAAACAGGGAAGAAGGAGCTAAAGTGAAAGGACAGAGGTAAGGGACGGTTTGTAGCACTAGAGCCAACAACTGGGAACCTCATAGCTCCAACTGAGTCATCCTGGCTCATGCTTCTGAAGTTAATTTAACTTAAAGAAATACTTTTTTCTTTATGGATGAAGTGCATGGATCTGTGCTGCGTGTCCTGCCCAGCTTCCCTTCATTTTCTGTGCCAAAATCAGCCGAAATGCCGTGTCTGCCCATTACTTTTGGCCAATCAAGTAGAAATGCAGGGGCTAGAAGCTCCAGCACATTCTTGTCCCATTTCCTCCCTGTCCCCTATGATACCAACATCAGCAGGAGATTGTCCAAAACTGGCAGTGGTTTCTGGAGGGAAGGAAACGGCTTCCTAGCGGGAAGGATCAGGGCAAGGGCTATGCATGCTTCTGCGTTTCGTGTCAGACCTAACGCCTCTGTGCCACTGCCCGAAAGAAAAGAAAGATTCTGGAGGATGTAAGTGCTGGAATCATCACATGAACATCTTTAGGGACAATGTTCTAGAGGCCCACCCCTATGGCCCCTTGGATGGGAAAGAGCAATATCATTTCAGGAAACATCAATGAATTTAATAACTTAACATTTCCTGTAAAGAGAAAAAGGAAAGAATGACACGTTCAGCTGGCAAAAACTTTGGTGTCTAACATATGCCAACTCTTCCTTCTCTAAAGGCTTCAAAAGTCAAGGCCCATGTGAATACAGAAACATCACTGATCGAGATGACCGTGGTTATTCAATATACTTCTGCCGCAATGACACTTCCAAATGCTATCTAAGAGTTTTTCTGCAAGGAGTTTGGAATCGCTCCTGTAAACCCATTGATATTCTTGTTACATTGCAAGGATTTTCCCCTAAAGTAAGGATCAGACAAGAGCCTTAAATGATAACTTTTTAAAAACCTGCCTGCCTTTTCTTTTAATGGAAGTTTTCTTTTTCAAAGGTGAAGGATGTTGTTTTTCATGAAAGCTTTGTTGCCACCAACAGAAATTCAAAGTAGAGAGCTAGAGGTGAATCAGGTAGGATTACCTACATTGCTGTTCTTGGAACGCAGCTCCACTTATGGGATAATTGTCAACTATTTTAATATTCTATTTTCCAGGAAAACATAGTCCATGTTCAACAGAAGCCCAGTAAATTCCAAAGCGGACAATCAACAAAGCAGACTCTGTCACCAGGCAAGATATGACTACATCTGGGTCAACAACATGAAGAAATACGTTATCACTGTGTAAATATGAACAGTTCCAGGAAACAGATCTTTGCATTCCTGCCTTTTGTTTCACTGAAACCGGGACATGGAGCTCATGCTTCCAGACAAACGTCAAGTCTACTTTGACCCTGGCTTTCCCCAAGTACACGGACACTCCAGGGAGGCAGAGAGATGCCTGGCTGAAACCAAAGAATCTTCTGGCCACCCCCAAACCTGCCCCTGGCAGTGGCCTATACAAAGTAAGTCTGAGAAATGTAATACATCTTAGGAATGCACCTGGAAAACAGCAATATTATATCCACCCAGGGAAAAGTCTTCCTGGGGATTAGAGTGGGCTCTGAAATTTGAGGCTTCTCAAGCTTTCATAATTGTTATCCCAATTAATGTAACTGCAGACACCATTCTTATATTCCCAGGTACAATAATGTCCCATGCCTTTGAAGCTCATCAAGCCATTTGCTTCAACACTTGAGGAGCCAAGCCCCAAGGTTAACAGCCCTCCACGTGAGCCTATCACCTGCCTGCTGTACAAACGCATTTTCTTTGCATTTCAGTCATGCCCTGACCTTGGAGAGGACGATGTAAAGGGGAACGCCTGATTAACTTTCCATTTATAAACCAATTATTTTACTATTGGCATCTTCATTCTGCAATCACTGACATAAAATCTTTTACAAAACAAAATGTAATAAATGAGAAATCGATTGGACTTTTTTAAAGTTTGCTTTGAAGTCAGCCATTAATAAGAAATGTCCTTTAATAAGAGAGCTCTGTCTATAGTTCTTCGATGTCAGAGCCCAGCTGTGTGGCTGCTGGAGGAGATGAAGCCACATTCAATCAAGGCTTAGGAACTCTTCCTTGTTCATCTTTAACTGCAAGGACAGGGGCATACTATTTTTCTTTTTCTTTTTCTTTTTCCTTTTTCTTTTTTTTTTTTTTTTTTTTTTGGTAGAGAGGGGGTCTCCCTAGGTTGCCCAGGCTGGTCTCAAACTCCTGGACTCAAGCGATTCTCCTGTCTTAGCCTCCCAAAGTGCTGAGATTATAGGTGTGAGCCACCACACCCAGCCAGTACCAGAAGTACTGCTTTTCTACTTAAAAAAGAGGGAAAGAATGTTTTCATGTAGATCTTCGCATGCTAAAATCACACCAAAACCTCATGCAAGGTCAATGAAGAACAAAGTTATCTGTTCCCACCACAGAATCTTTGCATTTACTGTCACTGTCCCAGACACTCTTTCCCAGAGGTCAGCATGGTTCCCTTCTTTATCTTCTTCAGTTCGTCATCAAGTGTCACCTTTGGGTGAGACCTTCCCTCACCTCCCTACTGACAATTATGAACCAGCAGCCCGGACACCCGCATCCCTTCTCCACCCTGCTTTCCTCCATAGCACTCCCAGGCTTGACATTCCTTATATTGTGTCCACTCCTCCCTTTTGATTATTGCATGCCTCCCCACCATGAGAATGTAAACTCCATGAGGACAGGAAGATGCCAGCAACACCTAGAACAGAAGCCAACGTACAGCCAGCACTCAATAAATAAAATGAGACATATACATAAAGTATTTACAATGGAAAGTCAAAATACCACTGCCCGTCATGAACAAGTCATTCCCCTTCTCTCCACAAAGATAGACAGTGTGGCCAAGCCACTGCCCAGGTGAGTCAAAAACAAAGAAGAGAGAGAAAAACTGCTCCTGTTCTCCCACATCAGATAAAAAGCACCGTGCCTACCATGTCACCTGGGAGCCCAGACTCAGGCAACTACCACGATCCCTGCCCACACCTCCACCTGAAACTCCAGAGGGAAGAGGGGTAATGTTCCCTCTTGCTTCTAGTTTGCTTGTGGCTTGCTGGTGAGTTGTATCCAGGGCCAGCTCCATGGGAACTGCTGTAGTCACACCCAGGGTCCCACACTCAGAAGAGTCCCAAGCTTGGTTTCATGCTCTGCTGTGGCCATCTGGAAATTCTTGCCAATTTTACCTTTGAACCTGGGACAGTGGAGCATGCACGTGAGCAGAAGAGATTCGTAAAACCAAAAGAAAAACTTTATATTTTAGTACCTTTAGCAGCATTTTTTCTCTGCTTTTTCAACAAGCAGATCCATATTTTCTTTTTGCACTGAGCCCTAAAAATTATGTAGTTGGTCCTGGATGTATTCATGCTCTTTGTGGAGGGAAAACTTTCTAAGGTGGAGAAAATCCACTCTGTCTAATGGTTCTGTTCTCCCAACTTGAAAGAAGCGTGGTCATCTCTTTTTGGCTAACAACAGCAACAACAAAGCTTAGATTCTATTAAATCCCAAATCAAGGAGAATAATTGAGCTGACGAGTTGCTTTGAAGGAAAGAAATAATAGAGAAAATTCTTTTATAAAAATCATTACTGGAAATGCTAAGAGTAGCTGGGAAACTACTTTTGTTGTTGGGAAGCTATTTTTGTTGTTTGGAAACTTCAGAAGGTTATTTATTGAAGTCACATCACAATTTCTACTACATGTGCACCATGTACCAAAAGGGAATTGTCAATCCACCTCTTCCCAAGGGAAGAGTCAGGATTAGTGGACATAAAACCCAAGGCTTTACAAATACTGAAGAGAACTTGGCTATTCAACAATTATGCATATTAATAAATGGCAAAATGCATCATTAATTCTATAACTTTCTAATTTTGAGAAAACTCCGTAGACTCACAAGTTAAATTAAAATAGAAAAAAAATTAAATGCATTGCTAAAATTTAAAAGTTAGATGGGTCATTCACATGTTGAATGATAACGATACCCAAATTTGATAAATTTCAAAAGATCAAAAAGTTCAACTTCATCTAACTTGTGATGGTTAATAATGAGCGTCAACTTGGTTGGATTGAAGGATACAAAGAATTGATCCTGGATGTGTCTGTGAGGGTGTTGCCAAAAGAGATTAACATTTGAGTCAGTGGGCTGGGGAAGGCAGACCCACACTTAACCTGGAGGACATAATCTAATCAGCTGACAGCAAACATAAAGGAGGGAGAAAAATGTGAAAGGAAAGACTGGCCTAGCCTCCCAGCCTACATCTTTCTCCCGTGCTGGATGCTTCCTGCCCTCGAACATCAGACTCCAAGTTCTTCAGTTTTGGGACTCAGACTATACACACACACACACACACACACACACACACACACACACACACACACACATCTTCTATTAGTTCTATTCCTCTAGAGAACCCTGACCAATACACCAACTGAGTCATATTTTCCTAATTTGTCAATCCTTCCCTATTTCTCTATCTCTACTATTCTATGAAAGATAATACAAGACCTAGGAAATAAAATCAAACACCTACAGAAGTCAGACATGTAACGTAAACATGTGAACCAGGCTGAACACAAGATAGAAGGGGTAAGACAGTGGGACTGCATGTGTACCTTCTAAAACTTGTTTGAGGCAGAATATTCCTTTGTCACCCAAGCTGGAGCACAGTGGTGCAATCTCAGCTCACTGCAACCTCCACCTCCTGGGTTCAAGCAATTCTGCCTCAGCCTCCCAAGTAGCTGGGATCACAGGCACGCACCACCACACCCAGTTAATTTTTGTATTTTTAGTAGAGACGTGATGTCACCATGTTGGCCAGGCTGGTCTCAAACTCCTGACCTCAAGTAATCCGCCCACCTCAGCCTCCCAAAGTGCTGGAATTTTACAGGTGTCAGCCACCGTGCCCAGCCACTTTTTAAAATGAAGGGATCTTCTGAATCTTTAATCAAGTCAGGATCTTCTGAAAAGCAGAAACCAGGGCAGGATTCAATGCACAAGTAATTTATTAAGAGAAGTGCCTAAATGTCTCTTATTTAGGCTGCTATAACAAAATACCATAGACTAGGTGACTTATAAACAGCTGAACATGATTTCTCACAGTGCCAGAGGCTGCAAGTTGGACATCAGGATGCCAGCAGCAGGGTTAGGTTCTGGGGAGGGCTCTCTTCTGGGTTGCAGGCAGCTGACTTCTTGTTACATCTTCATATGGCAAGATAGGACAAAAGAACTCTCTGAGTATTTTTAAAGGGCACTAATACCATTCATGAGGCTCCACCCTCATGAGTTAATCACCTCCCAAAGGCTGTCACATTGAGATTAGAGTTTCAACATATGAATCTGGGGGGAAAGACATTCAGTCTACAACAGAGAGAACAGGAGGAGCAGGCTACCAGAGATGTTAGACCATCATGTAGGTCTGACCTCCTTGAAGGAGAGAGGGAAGGAAGCAAGGTGAATTAGATGCTTCTTCAACTACAATGCATTTCTCCAGGAAGTTCTGCAAGGCCAATTGGGAGGCCTCAAGCCACAGTCAGAGGCATCTCACCTCTCCCAGAAACAGGCCTGTCTGGGTATCTCACCTTGCTCAGCCATGAAAAGCAAGGTCTCGGGCCAATCAGTGATGGATTTCAGAGCACAGCAGCTGGGGCTGTTGGTCAACGATGCCACCTGCTGTCACAGATCTGAGGCCATTCTCATATCCTCCATAGTGCCCAATAGAATACACCTGAAGGTCAGCAATCTGAGATCGCCCAGGCCTTTGTTAAACTCTCATGCTTCACTCTCTCGCCAACTGTCATCTCTCCACGCCTATACCTCACTACCAACCAAATGAAAGTTTAGCTATCCATTCCATTCAGAAACATGGAAATAATTCATTCCTTGAAAAATGGACCTTGCAGGACCTGTGCTAGGAGCAGACACAACTTCAAAACAAGCTGTCCTTACAGACCTGTTGGAAGTCAGTCACTGGAGTTGCCTTCAGGCCAGAAAGTTTGCATCAGGTGTTCAGGTTGTTCTGTTTCCCCACAGAGGTCACAATGCCCTTGACTGAATGTGGCTCCATGGTTGGATAAGTTATGCAGGAATAAACCACTATTAAAAAATAATAATAATAACAAATGCTTATGCCAGCTTTTGAATCATAAAGCAATTTCCCACCCTTTCCTTTCCATACAGAAAAGTGTTCCCCTTAGGAAACTTCCAGTGATGCCACTGCTTTTTCCATGGATGCAAAAAACAGTGTTAGTGTTGTATTTTCAAAGTTGAGAAGGAAAAAAAAAACAAAAAACAGCACTACCAAATCGAGGACCTGTGAAAATATCAGTGGCAGTGTTGCCACACAGAGGGACTGAAAATATAATGGCTGCATTCCCCAAGGTAGTCTCAAGTTGCCAAAATCATTCTGTGGAAGGCCAAGAGAAAATAAAGAAAAAAGATCCCTGTAAATACGGAAGCAGTGAAGAGAGCAGCAATAGAAGGGCAGCCTTTCAAAAACACAAAGGAATTATGAAACATGAAGGAAGATTAACAGCTAAAGCTTCACAGGAACCAGAAGAAAACAGGCAACTGTCAGAAAGCCCAGGAACCCTCATACTCAACATGTTCCCCAGAAAACACCCTGCCCTAATGTGTGGGGTTTTTTTTTTCAGGAAACGGAAACCCCATTTCTTCCACTGCACTCATCAGAAACCTGTCCATGTTTGACGACTTCTCTCCTTCACTCCTATACAACACATCACCTGGTCTTCTTGGTTTCGTTTTCTCTTGAATCCACCTACTTCTCTTAACCCTAACGTCCACCCTGGTCCAAGTGAAGGTCACATTTTGCCTACTCTTTAACAATGGACCATCTAACTGGTCTCCTTGAGTCAACTCTTGCTACATGCCCCCATCATTCTCTAAAGAGTCCTCAGTGGTCCTCTTAAAACATAAATGTAATCCCAGGACTTTGGGAGGCCGAGGTAGGTGGATCACCTGAGATCAGGAGTCAAGACCAGCCTGCCCAATATGGTGAAACCCCGTCTCTACTAAAAATACAAAAAATTAGCTGGGTGTGGTGGCGTGTGACTGTAATCCCAGCTACTCTGGAGGCTGAGGCAGGAGAATCACTTGAACCCAGGAGGCGGAGGTTTGCGGTGAGCCAAGATCATGCCACTGCACATCAGCCTGGGCAACACAGTGAGACGCCTCTCAAATAAATAAATAAATAAATAAATAAATAAATAAATAAATAATTGGGATCATATTGTTCCACTGTAGTCTAAACCTCTCCAGTGGGTTCCAATCCAGTTGTCATCACAAAAACCCTCATGCTTGACAAGATCCTGCATGTTTGTAACCCCTCCCTTTCTAATATACCTGCCCCATCTCCTCAGTACCTACACAGCAACCGCACAGGCCTTCCTCGGGTTCATCAAATATCATGCTCCATCTTACCTCAGAGCCTTTGCAAATACTGTTCCCTCCACCTTTCCTCCCTCTCTTTGCCTATTACTTCCTGCATTTCCTGAAGCGCAGACGCCAGTTCCTCAGGAAAACCTTTCCTAACATGCCCTGCCTACCCCATCCCAGAACAACTCAGTCTATATATATATATATATATTTAATACTTTTTGTAGCATGGTTGACATTTTTAGCATATTTGTAGGGTGGTTTGACTAATCTCTGTTTTTCTATCTAGACTTAATGCAGAAACTATGCCTGCCTTTAATTTTCTCAATCATTCCACCTGTGGCTAGCCTAGCATCTGGCTCATGGATGAATAATTGGATGGATGGATGGATGGATGGATAGATGGATGAATGGATGGTCAATCGATCCATTGATTGACTGATTGCTAAGTATCGGAATATTGTAAAACCATAAGCCAGAAATATTATAAATCCATAAGCCATCTTTCCAGGGGCAGAAATAAATATCAAATGTAGATAGAGGCTAATGGGTAAATATACCACTTTTTTAATGTTTTAATTGCTGAATAGGTACCATATGCACATACTTCAAATCTACAAGGTGTCCACTGAGAAGATTTGCCCCTGTTCTGTGTCCTTCTACTCCATTTTTCACTGCCTTTGTAAGTAACTAATTCAATAAGTATCTTATATTCATTGTGTTTCTTTGCACAGATACAAGCAAATGTTATTTTCACTTTCTTACACAAAAGAGAGAATAGTATGCACAGTGTTTTGACACAGTGGATTTCGTCGTTGCTTTTGTTTAACCTAACAACATACTCCAGAGCTCTCTGATTCATTCCCTGAGAGCTTTCTTACTCTTGGTACAGCTCCGTGGCAGTCCATTGTATGGATGCACCATCCTTTATTTAACCCTTCCCATCCTGCTGCTTCGTCTTTTGCTATTTGAAACAAGGTGGCAATGGGTAATATTGGGCATATGTCATTTTGTACCTGTCTGGGTCAGACCATAGGTCACTTCCTACAGAAGTGGGACAGCTGGGCCAGCTTGTAAATGCACTGGTGGTTTTGATAAATTGCTATCCACAGAATATTTTTTTAAGACAGGTTCTCACTCCATCATCCAGGCTGGAATGCAGTGGCATGATCTCGATTCACTGCATCCTCCACCTCCCGGATTCAAGCAATTCTCCTGCCTCAGCTTCCCAAGTAGCTGGGATTACAGGCACACGCCACCGTGCCCGGCTAATTTTTGTGTTTTTAGTAGAGATGGGGTTTCACCATGTTGGCTAGGCTGGTCTTGAACTCCTAACCTCAAGTAATCCACCCACCTCGGCCTCCCAAAGTGCTGGGACTAGAGGCATGAGTCACTGCGACCCATAGCATTTTAAAGTAAAGGTTCAAAGAAGTTGAATAAAGGTAAGTTAGGAGGTGGTGGAGTAAGCCATAAAGGCAGAAATGTCTGGGTTTGAATATGAGTTCTATCCATCATCAGCTTTGTCAACTTGAGTTAGATAAACTCTCTGAGCCTCAGTTTCTTCATCTATAAAATGGAGACAATATTCCTCTCCACATGGCTGAGGATGAAACAGAATAACACACATGAAGCATTTAGCTTCTTCTCTTGCATGCTCTCATGCAATCCATCACTTCAAACATCACCCATCACAGGAAGGCTCCCAAGTCTCCTTCTTCAGCTGAAACCTGCCCTGTTTTTCCAGGTACCCACTGGATTCTTTCTCTTGTATGTCTTGTATGCCCCCAGTCTTTGTTTTGTTTTGTATGCCCCCAGAGTCTCACTTTGTCGCCCAGGCTGGAGTGCAGTGGTACAATCTTGGCTCACTGCAACCTCCGCTTCCTGGGTTCAAGTGATTCTCCTGCCTCAGCCTCCCGAGTAGCTGGGCTTACAGGTGTGCACCATCATGCCCAGCCAAGTTTTTGTATTTTTAATAGAGATGGGGCTTCACCATGTTCGCCAGACTGGTGGCCTCAAGTGATCTGCCCACCTCGGCCTCCGTAAGTGCTGGGATTACAGGTGTGAGCCACTGTGCCCAGCCCCATATCTTTAAATTACAAAATATCCGGAACAAAACCTTCTCAAAAATGCCGTTTAAAACGGTATTATTTTCCTGCATTCCCCATTTACCCAAAGACCAAGATAACTGAGAGTTTTCTTCTATCCCTCCTTCTCCCTTTACCCACACTCTCAGTTCAGTCACCAACTCCTGATAATTTTTTTCTCCCAAATCTTCTGGAATCTGTTTCTTCCATTTATTTCCATTCTGACCCAGAACAGGTGTCCAAGGTTTCCCACCCAGACTATTGCAAAAAAAAGGGGGCCAGACTAGTCTGAATGACTCTGGTCTCATAACCTTTCAGGACAACCTCTCTAACCAGTCCTAAAGTGATCTTTCTAGAATACAAACCAGGCCTTGTCTCTCACTTGTTTGCCCTCCACCTTCTGTGGGCGGTGTCTAAAGGAATAGCATGTAAACCGTATAAACCACAGCCTTCTCCCAGGCCGCACCTCCAGGCCCTCTCCTGGCCTCTGGCCACAGCAAACTTCTGCCTTCCTCTGGGAAACTCTCTCTTTCTCAAGCCTCCTTCTCTTTGCACAGGGAACTTTTCTATAAGCTGTTCATTTGCTCATTCATTCAGCAAATATTTTTAAGAGCCTGATATATGCCAATTATCCTTTAACTTTAAAAAGGATGGTCCGGCATGCCCCAGACTACTGAACTCCTAGAAACTTCCCTGGTGTAACAGACCCCTGAATTTGCATAGAGTTGACCTCCCACCACGGGTTCACAGGGGTCTTCTAGGACAGTGTTTCCCAACCTTGACACTATCGGCATTTGGGGACAGATAATTCTTTGTTGGGGTTGGGGGCTATCCTTTGTGTTGTAGGGTGTACAGAAGCATCCCTGAACTCTACCCACTAGATGCCAGTTGCTCACATCAACCAATTATAACAACCAAAATATCTGCAGATGTTCCCAAATATCCCTTGGGGCTTAAAATCATCCCAGGTTGATGCCCTGTATTAGGGCATCTATGATACTTGCAACTCCCAGATCAGTAAGTCCAATTAGCATGATGTCACTAATAGGTGAGCCAGAGCAATGTTCAGCAGAATGTCAGTATGATCAAGATCCCTGCAGACATGCAGACAGTGAATGTATACTGCTGTCCTTGCTACAGAAAGGCCAACCACTGCAGAGTCCCCCTATTGATGGAGGTCGAGAAGAAATCATTTGCCAGATCAATAGTCACATACGAAGTTTGAGAATGCGTGTTGCTCTTCATCAGTAAATATAGCAAACCCAGCACAACAGCTTCAAGGGGGCTATCACCTAATAGCATGTGCCATAATTTATCTGGTTTTTACAGGGACACAGTGCGTAAACTGAATGGAGATATTATGGGGACCACCACCTTGCAGCTTTGATGTTCTTGATGACAGCAATCATATCTGCACTTCTTCCTAGAATGCCTTGTTATTCCTGATTACCATCTTGAATAATGGGGAAAGAACAGTTGCAGATATTTTACTTGGCCCTTCCCACCATGTTCCTTACTTCACAAGTGGGAGTTCTGCCAACCACTAAATATATCTATCCCAATTATATATTGGGACCTGATAAATAACCACAGGGTAGTTTTTGGACCCAGTGGACCAAATGGACCCATTGTGAAACAGACTTGGGGTACAACTCTATTTATCACCTGACTTCCTAAAACTGCCAATCTAACAGGGGACAGGGCAGGTGGGGAGGGACAGCATAAGGCATTTAAGATCCCTTGGTATTGAAGCGGCTACGTTGTCTGGGGTAAATACCTGGGGTTCGTCATCTCACACGGGGAAAACTTAGGACATGGACACACATGAGGCATTTAGGAGCAGAAGTTTAACAGGCAAAAGAAAGAGAAAGGAAAACAGCTCTTTCTCTAGTGAGAGAGAGGGAACTTCTGAGAGGAAAAGGCCTGATGGGGGTGGATGTGCCAGATTTTATAGTCAGGCCTGAGGAGGTGGTGTCTGATTTACATAGTGCCCACAGACTGGTTTGAGGCAGTGCCTGATTTACATAGGACTCACAGATTGGTTCAAGGCAGTGCCAGATTTACACAGGGCTCACAGATTGGTTCAATCAGGTATGATGTTTACATACCACTGGGGAAGGCTGACCACCCCACCCTAATCTTACTATGCAAATAAACTTTCCCCTTGGCTGGGTCATCTTGTCTGCTCCTTACTGTACACCCATCTTGAACATGATTGGCACAGCTGCCAGCATCTATGTCTGCAGTTTGATTTTTTTTTTTTTTTGAGATGGAGTCTCCCTCTGTCGCCCAAGCAGGAGTGCAGTGGCGCGATCTTGGCTTACTACAAGCTCCGCCTCCCAGGTTCAAGCCATTCTCCTGCCTCAGCCTCCTGAGTAGCTGGGACTACAGGCGCCTGCCACCACGCTCGGCTGATTTTTTGTATTTTTTTTAGTAGAGACAGGGTTTCACCGTGTGCAGCTTGATTTTACAGGCTGCTCTTTGTTAGAAAATGATTTGGGGCTGCTTTTCATTAAAGGAAAAACCTTACTGAGGGCATCCATATCCTCACTATCTGCCTAAGTAATTTCTTCTTAACTCCTGTGTCGGTATCAGCTCAAACCTTGTGTATTACTAATCCTCAAAAAGTCTGAATTGTCCCCATTCTCCGGCACTAGTTACTTGGGGAAATGGCTGCAAATTCCTTAAAGGGGAAGATTAGAAGAACAAATTTTCATGTATACTGTGGAAAATAGCAGGGTCGTTCTTCAAGGAGGCCTAAGTCTTCCCCTCAATCCACACATCAGTCATTGCAATAAAAAATTGGGGACTCTCACTCAGTTTTCAAATGTATTTGGTTGGTGCAAAAATAATTGCGATTTTGCTATTAAAAGTCATGGCCAAAATTACGGTTACCTTTGCATAAACCTAATAAGTCAGTTTGAAAACTTTACTTCAAGCTACTTTTCAAGCTGGCTTACATTTGAAAACTGAGACTGATGTCAATCTTCTATTCTCCAGCTTTCTTTCTTATTATACAATCTTAATAACACCCTAGTTAGCTGTCCTTCTGTCTCATGTCTAGGAACACCATGATCTCTTAACCATTGCTACAAATCTCTGAAGGTTGAGGCATCCTAAATGCTATTCCGCACTGCTTCCAATTATAATCATTATGGCCACCTTGCCTCTGGTGGTTACGAGCTGTCATCCAGTTTTATAATTCTGGAATCTCACCATCCCCATTGACATAAAGAAGTTCAGTTCCAGCCGGGTGCAGTGGCCCACGCCTGTAATCCCAGCACTTTGGGAGGCTGAGGCAGGAGGACTGCTTGAGGTCAGGAGGTGAAGACCAGCCTGGCCAACATGATGAAACCCCATCTCTACTAAAAATACAAAAATTAGCCAGCCATGGTGGTGGGCGCCTGTAATCTCAGCTAAGGCAGGAGAATTGCTTGAACCTGGGAGGTGGAGGTTGCAGCAGGCCCGGATTGCACCAATGCATTCCAGCCTGGGTGACAGAGTGAGATTCCTATTAAAAAAAGAAGAAGAAGAAGAAGTTCAGTTCCATGGAAGTGTCTGTACCCACTACCCCTGCCTACAGAAGACAGACACTAAGCTTCTCAAAGATATTAGTGAGCCCTTCACTTGCGTATTCCTGCTGCATTCACAGCAAAAGTGTCTCCCGGTCTTTTTCAGGAAACACAGTGATGTGGCAGGTTCTCAGGATTTACATAGTAAATTCATTCTAACATTCCCAACTGCTTGAGCCTTAGCCCCTTTCTCGAAATAATGCCAGATATGCTCCGGCATTTTCACCTTATCAATTGCAGCCATCATCCTATCTAAACATCATGGAGCTGTCTCAAAAGATTATTAGGACCAGCTCCAGGTAATCATGATGATCTAACACCCTCAAGATATGCTACTACAAGGTGTTTGCTAATTCATGCTTGCCAGCTCCTGTAAGCCTTCGACACATAGACTGTTTCCTCCTGGAGCAGGGATTGTACTTCCTCATTGAAGCTGTGCTCAGGCCTGACTCTGGTTGTTATCCAGGAAATAATGAGAGATAGTGGGGACAGATCTGGAGAAAAACAACGGTCAATGTGTGGAGCACCTCCAGGTGAGGTCATAGTCTAATGCTCTGGGAAGAGGAGGCTGTTCTCTCCCCAAGTTGTTGGGAACAGCTTCTGCCAGCCAGGAAGCTTCAGGGAATTGAGGGCTACAATATTCTCAGCCTTGGCCATGCAAACATCACCATCCAAGGTCTTGGTGGTCTACTCTCCCATCAGGTCTTTACTTTGACACTGAGGAGCTGTTAAGGCTGTGCATCTTGCTTCTTTTGCATTTCTGCCACCCTTATAATGAGACCCTGGGTTTAAGAACCTTCTATCCTGCGGGTTTTAGAGATGAGAACCTCCTCTCAAGTGACTTCAGAAATACTCTGGCTTTCAGACAGGGCCTCAAGGTGGCAATTAACTGCCCTACACTTGTTATTTTCTTTTTGCAAGGCTTCCAATGCCTTCAAAAGTTACCGCCCACATCCAAGTCCTTAGGGTTATTATTGCTCCAAAATGCATCAAGTGTCTCAGTGTCTTGTTAAGTCAGTATTTTGGGTTCCTCCTCTACCTCATCCTAATTAGCTTCAGATAAAAGTTTTTGTAATTGTGATGCTGCAGAATGTCAAAGATTGTCACCATCCACTTGCTGCTACCAAAACCCATCAGAAGCTCTGCTTTCTAGGGCCACGTTTCCCTGGACAGTAGAGCCTGGGGCACACGTTTATGTGCTAAGACTTCACTGACAAGTGCAATCCTGGGGAAGCAGGAGTATGAGGGAGACCAGTGAGGCAAGGAAGAGGAAGACCAAACACAAGGGCATGGGTTACTGAGCTACTTTTCTTTTTTTTTTTTTTTTTTTTGAGATGGAGTTTTGCTCTTGTTGCCCAGGTTGGAGTGCAGTGGCGCAACCTCAGCTCACTGCAACCTCCACCTCCCAGGTTCAAGCGATTCTCCTGCTTCAGCCTCCCAAGTAGCTGGGATTCCAGGCACAGACCACCATGCCCAGCTAATTTTTGTATTTTTGGTAGAGACGGGAGTTCACCATGTTGGCCAGAATGGTTTCGAACTCCTGACCTCAGGTGATCTACCTGCCTTGGCCTCCCAAAGTGCCGGAATTACAGGCGTGAGCTACAGTGCCCGGCCTACTGAGCTGCTTTATAATAGCCTGGATGATGGCTTGATCTCATATAATGTCTTCAGGAAGGTCACATGGATGCTTGCATCTCAGAACTGTATCTGGGGCGGGGCATGAGGTGGAGAAAGGAAAATAACTAATTAGCCAGTCCCTTCCTATCCACCACCTAATGCTAGGCAAAGTTGGCAACAGGGGGTTTTAGTTTCTCCATGCTTTCTAGATACATGCCCCAGCCTCTTTAGGTGAATCTTCTTCTAGCCAATTTAGTACTGCATGGAGAGCAACTTGGCCTGTAGTACAGGCAGCAACAATGGCAGCAATGAACTGACTTTGTGACTGCAGGAGCAGCACAAGCCATGGCTGGGGTCAAGCCAGCCAGTGGGCAAGAGAGGTGGGCAGCTCTGTGGGGGTACAGAAACTGAGTTAGAGACAAGCCCTAACCTCAGGCCTCACACTTGAATATAAATAAGCTCATTTCAGCACAGGCGCAAGATGCAGAGACTGGCAAAGTCATGTGAAGTCCTATCTGATTCTTTGCAAACTCATGCCCTTAGTTTTTGGGGTTTGGGTGGGTTGTTTTCTTGTTGTTTGTTTGTTTGTTTTGGTATGTTTGTTTGTTTTTGTTGTTAGAGACAAGGTCTCTCTGTCACCCAGGCTGGAGTGCAGTGGCACAATCACAGCTCACTGCAGCCTCGAGCTCCTGGGCTCAAGTGATCCTCCCACCTCAGCCTCCAAGTAGTTGAGACTATAGGCACGTGCTGCCACACCCAGCTTATTTTATTCTCTCTTTTTTTTTTTTTTTTTTTGTAGAGGCAGTATTTTGCTATGTTGCCCAGCTGATCTCGAACTTCTAGCCTCAAGCAATCCTCCTGCCTTGGCCTCCCAAAGCACTGCGAGATTTTGTTTTTTAAAAAAACAAAGTAGGCTGGGTGTGGTGGCTCACACCTGTAATCCCAGCACTTTGGGAGGCTGAGGCGGGCCAATCATGTAAGGTCAGGAGTTTGAGACCAGCTTGGCCAACATGGTGAAATCCCATCTCTACTAAAAAAAAAAAAAAAAAAAAGCAGTGGTGGCTCACACTTGTAATCCCAGCACTTTGGGAGGCCAAGGCCGGTGGATCGCTTGAGGTCAGGAAATCAAGACCAGTCAGGCCAACATGATGAAACCCCATCTCTACCAAAAATAACAAAAATTAGCCAGGTGTGATGGCATGCATCTGTAATCCCAGCTACACAGTTGGCTGAAGCAGGAGAATCACTTGAACCTGGGAGGTGGAGGTTGCAGTAAGCTGAGATCACACCACTGCTCTCCAGCCTGGGCGACAAAGTGAGTGAAACTCCATCTCAAAACAATAAAAATAAAAATAAGAAACAAAGCTACATAACAGCTAAAATGCTGACATTTCCTTAATGCATTAATTCAACCTGAGACATTAACCACAGATTTTCAGGGAATTATGCCTGTTCAACCAGTAAAGCTGATATAGGAAACCAGAATTGGTTTAAATGATGAATTGTATCCCATTGGGCACATTCTTTCAGCTCACTATTGCTATTCTGTCTTGTGGATTTTTGCTTAATTAGCTAGACAAATTGCATAAATTCTGCAATTCTGTTTTTACCTTAACTGTGGCCAAAGCTCCTTTTCAGTTTCTCATAGCTTTCTACCCTTTAGCTGCTAGACATCCCCAATCATAAGGCAACTTGAAGTGTGTGTGAGGGACAGAAGTTTGTATATCTTAAACTACAGTTTGGTAAAACACAAGACAAAGGGAGGGAAGCGGGGGGGGGAGAGAGAGAGAGAGAGAGACAGACAGACAGACAGACAGAGAGGAATAAAAGTCCTATTTGCACTTACCATGAATTTGGGGGACTTGAAATATTTTAATTGTAAAATGTACTATATCGGGCTTCATTACAGATTTTGCTCTTAAAGGTACATTGACATTGACCATATTATATTTTATCTAAATTAGGAAAATTCTCTTTAAAGACCCTGCATTGAATCTTTTTCATGCTAAGTATCATTTTGTGATATGAATAATTGCAATTGATTTTTATCTGTTGTGTATATTCACATTTATCCAGAAATCTTTCAGGAGGCTAGCCCTGTATTTTACATGTTTGGTTTAGGACTTAGTATCCAAAGCATGCTTTGCTTTTATATTAAATGAATACTACAGTGCAATACAAGTCAATACAGACCAAAAACAGGAGCAACAACAGAAATGCATTCAATGGTATGACAGTAACTTTGTCATGCCAACAAGGTCCTCCTTGTACCTCCTTTGTACCCATTTGTCTTGGGTACAAAGTACACAAGACAGTGCATAGTCACTATATTTTTCTGGTTTTGCGTTCAGTAAACCAGCATTCATGTGGCATTTGAATACCAAGACAGGGCAAAGTTTAGACAGTCACCTTTCAGTTTCATCTTTCATTATAATGAGACTTGACGTAACCAGCTGCCTTTGAAGTGCATGGCATGAACTTGCCCATTTAGCTCCCTGCTCTGCCAAAGGCCTATGGAGGAACAAGACTGGTTGTCCTGATGTACAGAGAGCCAGCACAGTGTTCATCTATAATACGACTATGGAGAGGGGAGAACTTTTAATAAAAATATCCTGTATTCCAACCTGAATCTTTCAGACTGGATGAGAAAGGATTTCTTAGACACCCAAGCTAATAACACTTGGTGGCCAGTCACAGAGCACACTACCAGGCACACAAAAGCCTCCCTCAAAACCATGCATTTGCTTTAGGTCCTTAATTACTTTCCAATTTATTCATTTTCTGCAATACAGAAGGAAAGAAACTTGCATAGATGAGAACCACATAGGAAAACACGTTAGGGATATGACTTTATTTTTTAATTTTTTAACTTAAATCTTATTTAAGATTATTTTTTAATTATTAAATTGCTGAATTTTTAAATTTTACAAATAATAGCCAATTGCATAAAAATAATTTGTTCAGGGGGCGGAGCAAGATGGCCGAATAGGAGCAGCTCCAGTCTTCAACTCCCAGCGCCAGCGACACAGAAGACCGGTGATTTCGGCATTTTCAACTGAGGTACTGGGTTCATCTCACTGGGGAGTGCCGGACGATCGGTACTGGTCAGCTGCTGCAGCCCGACCAGCGAGAGCTGAAGCAGGGCGAGGCATTGCCTCACCTGAGAAGCGCAAGGGGGAAGGGAATCCCTTTTCCTAGCCAGGGGAACTGAGACACACAACACCTGGAGAATCGGGTAACTCCCACCCCAATACTGCGCTTTGAGCAAACAGGCACACCAGGAGATCATATCCCACACCTGGCCGGGAGGGTCCCACACCCACGGAGCCTCCCTCATTGCTATTACAGCAGTCTGTGATCTACCGGCAAGGCAGCAGCGAGGCTGGGGGAGGGGCGCCCGCCATTGCTGAGGCTTAAGTGGGTAAACAAAGCTGCTGGGAAGCTCGAACTGGGTGGAGCTCACAGCAGCTCAAGGAAACCTGCCTGTCTCTGTAGACTCCACCTCTGGGGGCAGGGCACAGAAAACAATAACAAAGCAGCAGACACCTCTGCAGACGCAAACGACTCTGTCTGACAGCTTTGAAGAGAGCAGTGGATCTCCCAACACGGAGGTTGAGATCTGAGAAGGGACAGACTCCCTGCTCAAGCGGGTCCCTGACCCCTGAGTAGCCTAACTGGGAGACATCCCCCACTAGGGGCAGTCTGACACCCCACACCTCACAGGGTGGAGTACACCCCTGAGAGGAAGCTTCCAAAGCAAGAATCAGACAGGTACACTCGCTGTTCAGAAATATTCTATCTTCTGCAGCCTCTGCTGCTGTTACCCAGGCAAACAGGGTCTGGAGTGGACCTCAAGCAATCTCCAACAGACCTACAGCTGAGGGTCCTGACTGTTAGAAGGAAAACTATCAAACAGGAAGGACACCTACACCAAAACCCCATCAGTACATCACCATCATCAAAGACCAGAGGCAGATAAAACCACAAAGATGGGGAAAAAGCAGGGCAGAAAAGCTGGAAATTCAAAAAACAAGAGCGCATCTCCCCCGGCAAAGGAGCGCAGCTCATCGCCAGCAACGGATCAAAGCTGGACGGAGAATGACTTTGACGAGATGAGAGAAGAAGGCTTCAGTCCATCAAATTTCTCAGAGCTAAAGGAGGAATTACGTACCCAGCGCAAAGAAACTAAAAATCTTGAAAAAAAAGTGGAAGAATTGACGGCTAGACTAATTAATGCAGAGAAGGTCATAAACGAAATGAAAGAGATGAAAACCTTGACACGAGAAATACGTGACAAATGCACAAGCTTCAGTAACCGACTCGATCAACTGGAAGAAAGAGTATCAGCAATTGAGGATCAAATGAATGAAATGAAGCGAGAAGAGAAACCAAAAGAAAAAAGAAGAAAAAGAAATGAACAAAGCCTGCAAGAAGTATGGGATTATGTAAAAAGACCAAATCTACGTCTGATTGGGGTGCCTGAAAGTGAGGGGGAAAATGGAACGAAGTTGGAAAACACTCTTCAGGATATCATCCAGGAGAACTTCCCCAACCTAGTAGGGCAGGCCAACATTCAAATCCAGGAAATACAGAGAACGCCACAAAGATACTCCTCGAGAAGAGCAACTCCAAGACACATAATTGCCAGATTCACCAAAGTTGAAATGAAGGAAAAAATCTTAAGGGCAGCCAGAGAGAAAGGTCGGGTTACCCACAAAGGGAAGCCCATCAGACTCACAGCAGATCTCTCGGCAGAAACTCTCCAAGCCAGAAGAGAGTGGGGGCCAATATTCAACATTCTTAAAGAAAAGAATTTTAAACCCAGAATTTCATATCCAGCCAAACTAAGTTTCATAAGTGAAGGAGAAATAAAATCCTTTACAGATAAGCAAATGCTTAGAGATTTTGTCACCACTAGGCCTGCCTTACAAGAGACCCTGAAGGAAGCACTCAACATGGAAAGGAACAACCGGTACCAGCCATCTCAAAAACATGCCAAAATGTAAAGACCATCGAGGCTAGGAAGAAACTGCATCAACTAACGAGCAAAATAACCAGTTAATATCATAATGGCAGGATCAAGTTCACACATAACAATCTTAACCTTAAATGTAAATGGACTAAATGCTCCAATTAAGAGACACAGACTGGCAAACTGGATAAAGAGTCAAGACCCATCAGTCTGCTGTATTCAGGAGACCCATCTCACACGCAGAGACATACATAGGCTCAAAATAAAGGGATGGAGGAAGATTTACCAAGCAAATGGAGAACAAAAAAAAGCGGGGGTTGCAATACTAGTCTCTGATAAAACAGACTTTAAACCATCAAAGATCAAAAGAGACAAAGAAGGCCATTACATAATGGTAAAGGGATCAATTCAACAGGAAGAGCTAACTATCCTAAATATATATGCACCCAATACAGGAGCACCCAGATTCATAAAGCAAGTCCTTAGAGACTTACAAAGAGACTTAGACTCCCATACAATAATAATGGGAGACTTCAACACTCCATTGTCAACATTAGACAGATCAACGAGACAGAAAGTTAACAAGGATATCCAGGAATTGAACTCATCTCTGCAGCAAGCAGACCTAATAGACATCTATAGAACTCTCCACCCCAAATCAACAGAATATACATTCTTCTCAGCACCACATCGTACTTATTCCAAAATTGACCACGTAATTGGAAGTAAAGCACTCCTCAGCAAATGTACAAGAACAGAAATTATAACAAACTGTCTCTCAGACCACAGTGCAATCAAACTAGAACTCAGGACTAAGAAACTCAATCAAAACCGCTCAACTACATGGAAACTGAACAACCTGCTCCTGAATGACTACTGGGTACATCACGAAATGAAGGCAGAAATAAAGATGTTCTTTGAAACCAATGAGAACAAAGATACAACATACCAGAATCTCTGGGACACATTTAAAGCAGTGTGTAGAGGGAAATTTATAGCACTAAATGCCCACAAGAGAAAGCAGGAAAGATCTAAAATTGACACTCTAACATCGCAATTAAAAGAACTAGAGAAGCAAGAGCAAACACATTCGAAAGCTAGCAGAAGGCTAGAAATAACTAAGATCAGAGCAGAACTGAAGGAGATAGAGACACAAAAAACCCTCCAAAAAATCAATGAATCCAGGAGTTGGTTTTTTGAAAAGATCAACAAAATTGACAGACCACTAGCAAGACTAATAAAGAAGAAAAGAGAGAAGAATCAAATCGACGCAATTAAAAATGAAAAAGGGGATATCACCACCGACCCCACAGAAATACAAACTACCATCAGAGAATACTATAAACACCTCTACGCAAATAAACTGGAAAATCTAGAAGAAATGGATAATTTCCTGGACACTTACACTCTTCCAAGACTAAACCAGGAAGAAGTTGAATCCCTGAATAGACCAATAGCAGGCTCTGAAATCGAGGCAACAATTAATAGCCTACCAACCAAAAAAAGTCCAGGACCAGATGGATTCACAGCTGAATTCTACCAGAGGTACAAGGAGGAGTTGGTACCATTCCTTCTGAAACTATTCCAATCAATAGAAAAAGAGGGAATCCTCCCTAACTCATTTTATGAGGCCAACATCATCCTGATACCAAAGCCTGGCAGAGATACAACAAAAAAAGAGAATTTTAGACCAATATCCCTGATGAACATCGATGCAAAAATCCTCAATAAAATACTGGCAAACCGGATTCAACAACACATCAAAAAGCTTATCCACCATGATCAAGTGGGCTTCATCCCTGGGATGCAAGGCTGGTTCAACATTCGCAAATCAATAAACATAATCCAGCATATAAACAGAACCAAAGACAAGAACCACATGATTATTTCAATAGATGCAGAAAAGGCTTTTGACAAAATTCAACAGCCCTTCATGCTAAAAACGCTCAATAAATTCGGTATTGATGGAACGTACCTCAAAATAATAAGAGCTATTTATGACAAACCCACAGCCAATATCATACTGAATGGGCAAAAACTGGAAAAATTCCCTTTGAAAACTGGCACAAGACAGGGATGCCCTCTCTCACCACTCCTATTCAACATAGTGTTGGAAGTTCTGGCTAGGGCAATCAGGCAAGAGAAAGAAATCAAGGGTATTCAGTTAGGAAAAGAAGAAGTCAAATTGTCCCTCTTTGCAGATGACATGATTGTATATTTAGAAAACCCCATTGTCTCAGCCCAAAATCTCCTTAAGCTGATAAGCAACTTCAGCAAAGTCTCAGGATACAAAATTAATGTGCAAAAATCACAAGCATTCTTATACACTAGTAACAGACAAACAGAGAGCCAAATCATGAATGAACTTCCATTCACAATTGCTTCAAAGAGAATCAAATACCTAGGAATCCAACTTACAAGGGATGTAAAGGACCTCTTCAAGGAGAACTACAAACCACTGCTCAGTGAAATTAAAGAGGACACAAACAAATGGAAGAACATACCATGCTCATGGATAGGAAGAATCAATATCGTGAAAATGGCCATACTGCCCAAGGTAATTTATAGATTCAATGCCATCCCCATCAAGCTACCAATGAGTTTCTTCACAGAATTGGAAAAAACTGCTTTAAAGTTCATATGGAACCAAAAAAGAGCCCGCATCTCCAAGACAATCCTAAGTCAAAAGAACAAAGCTGGAGGCATCACGCTACCTGACTTCAAACTATACTA
Organism: Theropithecus gelada; assembly: GCF_003255815.1. NCBI lineage: Eukaryota > Metazoa > Chordata > Mammalia > Primates > Cercopithecidae > Theropithecus > Theropithecus gelada. The sequence continues at coordinate 26,855,199 of NC_037670.1, read as the reverse complement.
CAAGGCTACAGTAACCAAAACAGCATGGTACTGGTACCAAAACAGAGATATAGACCAATGGAACAGAACAGAGTCCTCAGAAATAATACCACACATCTACAGCCATCTGATCTTTGACAAACCTGAGAGAAATAAGAAATGGGGAAAGGATTCCCTATTTAATAAATGGTGCTGGGAAAATTGGCTAGCCATAAGTAGAAAGCTGAAACTGGATCCTTTCCTTACTCCTTATACGAAAATTAATTCAAGATGGATTAGAGACTTAAATGTTAGACCTAATACCATAAAAATCCTAGAGGAAAATCTAGGTAGTACCATTCAGGACATAGGCATGGGCAAAGACTTCATGTCTAAAACACCAAAAGCAACGGCAGCAAAAGCCAAAATTGACAAATGGGATCTCATTAAACTAAAGAGCTTCTGCACAGCAAAAGAAACTACCATCAGAGTGAACAGGCAACCTACAGAATGGGAGAAAATTTTTGCAATCTACTCATCTGACAAAGGGCTAATATCCAGAACCTACAAAGAACTCCAACAAATTTACAAGAAAAAAACAAACAACCCCATCAAAAAGTGGGCAAAGGATATGAATAGACATTTCTCAAAAGAAGACATTCATACAGCCAACAGACACATGAAAAAATGCTCATCATCACTGGCCATCAGAGAAATGCAAATCAAAACCACAATGAGATACCATCTCACACCAGTTAGAATGGCGATCATTCAAAAGTCAGGAAACAACAGGTGCTGGAGAGGATGTGGAGAAATAGGAACACTTTTACACTGTTGGTGGGATTGTAAACTAGTTCAACCATTATGGAAAACAGTATGGCGATTCCTCAAGGATCTAGAACTAGATGTACCATATGACCCAGCCATCCCATTACTGGGGATATACCCAAAGGATTATAAATTATGCTGCTATAAAGACACATGCACACGTATGTTTATTGCAGCACTATTCACAATAGCAAAGACTTGGAATCAACCCAAATGTCCATCAGTGACAGATTGGATTAAGAAAATGTGGCATATATACACCATGGAATACTATGCAGCCATAAAAAAGGATGAGTTTGTGTCCTTTGTAGGGACATGGATGCAGCTGGAATCCATCATTCTTAGCAAACTATCACAAGAACAGAAAACCAAACACCGCATGTTCTCACTCATAGGTGGGAACTGAACAATGAGATCACTTGGACTCGGGAAGGGGAACATCACACACCGGGGCCTATCATGGGGAGGGGGGCGGGGGGAGGGATTGCATTGGGAGTTATACCTGATGTAAATGACGAGTTGATGGGTGCAGCACACCAACAAGGCACAAGTATACATATGTAACAAACCTGCACGTTATGCACATGTACCCTACAACTTACAGTATAATAATAATAAATAAATTAAAAAAAAAAAATAAATAAAATAATTTGTTCAATAATTCATTTTTTCTCCACTGATTTAAAATGCCTCCTTTGGCTGGGCACAATGGCGCACACCTGTAATCCCAGCACTTTGGGAGGCCAAGATGAGTGGATCGCTTGAGTCTAGGAGTTCAAGACCAGCCTGGGCAACAAGGTAAAAACCCATCTCTACAAAAAAAATACAGAAATTAGTGGGGCATGGTGGCACACGCCCATAGTCCCAACTACTCAGGAGGCTGAGGTGGGAGGATGGCTTGGCCCTGGAGGTCGAGGGTGTAGGCAGCCATGATTGTGCCACTGCATTCCAGCCTGGGTGACAGAGTGAGACTCTGTCTCAAAATAAAATAAAATAAAATAATGTGCCTCCTTTATCGCATGCCAATTTCCCATGTATAATACTCATACAGTTGAACACCTTAAGAGCAAAGACTGAGATTTCCCAAAGATGCAGCCATTCTGCCTCAAGACTGCAATACAGAAACTACCCGAGTTTCCAGCCTGCCTGGCCCGGCCTACAGAATTCAGAATCAAGACTGCAGTGTCAACTCTTTATTTTATTCTGTCTGTCTCTTGGTCTATTCCTACACCAGCATCTCTCTCTTTTAATTACTGAAACTCCATAGTTCATCTTCACCTCGAGGAATGTGAAAATCTCTCCATTATTCTTTTTCAAAAGTTTCTTGCCTTTTCTACTGCCTTTGCTTTTTTAACTTTAGAATAAAATCTGCAACAGTATCATCATCTACATTCAGCCTCACAGGAAGTCCCTTCCCTTCTTCCTTTATCCAAGGTATACTAATGAAGCATCTACTGTGTGAGGGCCACTGTGCCCAGGGGCTGCTCTCACAATGGTCCCAAGTGTCACAGAGCCACAGTCTAATAGACTACAGACTAGTTAATAGTGACTTTCCGGCCAGGATTGGTGGTTCATGCCTGTAATCCCACCACTTTGGGAGGCCAAGGTGGGTGGATCACTTGAAGTCAGGGGTTCAAGACCAGCCTGGTCAACATGTTGAAACCCTGTCTTTACCAAAAATACAAAAATTAGCCAGGCATGGTGGCATGCACCTGTAGTCCCAGCTACTTGGAAGGCTGAGGCAGGAGAATCACTTGAACCCAGGAGGTGGAGGTCGTAGTGAGCTGAGATTATACCACTGCACTCCAGCCTAGATGATGAAACAAGACCTTGTCTCAAAAAAGAAAAGAAAAGAAATACTGAATTTCCACGGTGCAATGTAACGGGAGAAATAAAGGATGCCTGGATACTCAAAGAAAGGACTCGATCCAGATTTAGAGGTTCAGGAAATGTTTCCTTAAGAAGTGATAGCTAAGCCTCCACATAAGCAAAGGAGTTGGCCAGAAAAGCAGAAAGGGGAGAATATTTCAGGCAGGCAGAAGACCAAGGTAGAAGGTAAGAGAAGGTAAGCTCAGCCAAGAGACTCAGTGGAAAATGTTCAATGCAACTGGAAGGTGGAGGCCAAGGCCAGGGGCCTACAAGCTGTACTAGGGAGTCTATACTCTTTCCAAGAGTAATGAGCTGCCTCAGGAAGGGTGTTGAGCGGAAGAGAGTAAGGAAAATGTGTCAGGACATCTGATAGTCATTGACTACCCAAATGTTCCCCCACCCTTCCCAGCAGAGTTTCGCTCCGTGGTGAGGCAGCGCTGTGTGAGTAGCTCTGGCCAAGGCGCAGTGAGTGGAAGTGACCTGTGACATTTCCATGCTGAAGCTTGTAAAAACTGGTACTTGACCAGGCACAGTGGCTCATGCCTGTAATCCCAACACTGTTGAAGGACTAGGTGGGAGAATCACTTGAAGTCAGGAGTTCGAGACTGCAGTGAACTATCATTGTGCCACTGCACTCCATCCTGGGTGACAGAGACCTTGTCCCCCAAAAATAAAAACTAAATAAATTTAAAGCTGGTTCTTGACCTTCCACACTGGCTGCCACAGCAATCTGGAAGCCATGTGCTGAGACGGTGGCCTCCATGCATGGAAACAGCCTTGATCCCCATGTCACCACAAGGACAGCTGCCCTGGAGGCTTACCCAACCCACACTGGAGTTTTCACAAGCTAGAAAGAAATCTTCGTCATGTGAGCCATTGAGGTATCTAGGTTTATTTACTGCAACAGGTGCAAACTGACTAATAAAGTTTGCAAACATGATCCAAGGATTGGGATCCAAGTTTTCAAAGCTCTACAACAACATTAAAAATCCTTGTCATCTCTAGCAAAAAACATGTCTTCCTGCTTTTGAAAGAAGGGACTAAGATAAACTCATGTCACTGCTTTGCCTTTTCAGGGGGTTACAGCTACTTCATTGATGAGCACATTACTCTGCTGAGCAGACGTGAGATTCCTCCTGTTTAGAGAACTGTAAGTAATCTGTGATATTCCTCTCTCTCTTTTTCCTTCTTCACGGCTCCACCCTCCTTGATGATGTATGTGCCTCTTTGTTCTTTCAGGCCTGGCCCTTCTCCCATCTGTCCTCAGCAGTGAGATGGTCCTGGCTGGTAACTCAAAGGTGGCCATGCAGCAGCTGCAGCCACAAACCGTGTCTTCACACCCAGTCCTGCGGCCCCCTCCCAGGGCAGGACAGTCTCCTAACACTGCTGCTCCCGCAGGTGGAGGAACCTAAGCTCAAGCCTCGCCTGGTCTCTTATGCTTTGCATGAACTTGGATACATTCCCTGACTTCTCTGAGACTTAGTTTCTTCTTCTGCAAAATGAGGATGATAATGCTTACCTGAGGGTCTTATGGAGATTTGTAGGGAATAACAAATGTAAAGTTCCTGGCATAAGATAGGAATTTCCTAAGTCTGTTTTCCTTTTTCTCTTGCCCTTTCTTCTGAGGAAGAAGCTGAACCTTCTCAGATCTTCATGGTTTAATTCTACATCTATCTATCTAGGCCTTTTGATGGGTAAAACTCCACGCTTGAGTGTAGAGGATGCAAAAGATGAAACAATCTAGCTGGAGAGGCAATATGTACCCATGGGGAAAGGTTAACAGGCTTATTAATGAAATGTGTAAATGCCCAAGTGTTTAATATAGACCACAGTGCTCAAGAAGTTCAAAGAAAGAAGAGACACCCCTGGGCTCCTGGGATTCAGGCTAACGATTCAGCACAAGGAAATGGGAAAAGAGAGGCCCTTCCTGCCTGCCTTCCCAAGGCCAAGTCTCCCCACTGCTGAGCTGGCTACTCTTTCTAATCCAAGAAGGTCATCAAATTAATAATGAGGGAGATAGAGATTTTCTGACCAGCTCAGTCCACTCAAACCAGATACATCCACAGGTACTATCTAATGATTCAGAAAAGTATAACGAGTATACTTTTGAATGAATTTGCCCACCCAGCACATGCTCTTGGAAGGCCTGCTCAAGGGTAGATATATTGGTTGTACTTCACACTGAAGGTTGGGACTTTGCCTGGCACAATTTGCTCAGGTAGACCCTAACGCCCGCACCAGGCACACAAAGAGGATTCCCAGAATAGCATAAGAGATTCCCATTGCTCTGTAAACATTGCACACAAATGCCCTCAAACTCCTAATTCTGGTGGCATTAGTTCCTTATTGATAACCCCTTCAGCTGGTTGAACTGTTTACGTGGCTATGACCCGCACATATAATTTTTGTCAAAAATCTAACAAAGCTCCAGCCACCATTCCCAAAGGAGAACGTGGATTTTTGTGTGATCCTATCATATTAAAAATGCAAAACTATGTAAAGTATGCAATATATCCACTTACCTAAGATTCTAACATCAAATACCACAAAGGCCTGGATCGAAACAAAACAGGTCAATAGTGACAGGTCAGAAATTTTGTTTCTGCTTCTTTCCAACTCCTCAGGTACATGGAAATTTGAGGGAATAGAAGGCTTAAATTCAGATTTTAAGGTAGGCAGGATCCAATAGCTGCTAAAACACTAGCAGCTGGTTAATAGAGGTATAGTGTTGTAAACAAAGGTGGACAACAATCCCACAGTTCTTTCTCAATATATGAACAACATATGGACCTCACATGTTCAGACCTGGAAGGTGGCCGAGTAGTGATGAATGTTCCTCTTTAGCATCAGAAAGCAGTGAGGATGGTCAGGAGACAACAAGACAGAGAAAACACTAGTGTCATCCTTAAATGTTGCAAGAACCATAGCGTGAAGACAGCTAGGTTTTCCCCATAGTTCCGAAGAGCAGCTCTAAGACCAACAGATAAAAGTTACCAGGAGGCACATTTCACCTACGTGTGAGGGAGACCTTTCAAGTAATGAAAGCCATTCAAAAACTGGAAGAGCCACAGGAGGTGATGAGCGTCCTGTCACTGACAATTCCTACAAAGGCTGCCTTTCACTTTCTTGGCTGCATGGAATTTCAGGGGATCATGAGATTCTTCAGGCTTCGAAGTCAGGTTTTGTAGAGAATTTCCACATGGACAGAGAGGTTAGGATGGGTGTCCTCAAATGACTGCCCACAAGCTAACCGAAAATTCTTACTTCCTTTGATAATATTTTCTTCCACTACAAAGGTTAAGAATTTCCTACATGCAGGGCTTAATACCTAGGTGATGGGTTGACAGGTGCAGCAAATCACTGTGGCACACATTTACCTGTGCAACAAACCTGCATGTCCTGCGCATGTATCCTGGAACTTAAAATGAAATGATATTAAAAAAAGAAAAAAAAGTCCTGCTTCAGATTCTCAGTGAGCAACCTAATCACATCACTAATGTTTCTAGTCTTTTTCCCACCTGACAGGCCACATGTAGGTGAAATTTGTCTCCTGGTAACTTTTATCTCTTGATCTTAGTGCTGCTCTTCGGAACTATATGGAAAACGTAGCTCTCTTCATACTGCGGTTCTTGCAACATGTGAGGATGACACTAGTGTTTTCTCTGTCTTGTTGTCTCCTGACCATCCTCACTGCTTTCTGATGCTAAAGAAGAAATTCTCTACAAAACCTGTCTTCGAAGCCTGAAGAATGGTGCTTGATGGCATTTGTGTGATTCTCTCCCCGCCCCCTCCCGAAGTCACACCAGCACTCATGCTAAAAGCTGTCCACTCTGAACCTCATCATTTATAATGCAAAAAGGGAATCATTGATTTTGAGCTGATTAGTCATCATAATGCTTTTCTCTTATATGTACTTAATCACTGTGGTTTCTTCGAGGATGGAAAGCCTTCCTTTCTGTGGGAGGATCTAAATAGCTCTCTAAACAGACACCAGCTGGGCAAACAGTGCAGAGAATTTCAGCACAATGTGATAAGAGCAGCCACACCCACAACCCAGGTCGCTTCTCAGTACAGCAGCCAAATTAGAAATAGCTACTGAGCAGATCCTTTTGATCTAACCGTAGGATACATCCATTTCTTTCTTTCTTTCTTTCTTTCTTTCTTTCTTTCTTTCTTTCTTTCTTTCTTTCTCTTTCTTTCTTTCTTTCTTTTCTTTTCTTTCTTTCTTTCTTTCTTTTCTTTCCTTTCTTTCTTTCTTTCCTTCCTTCCTTCCTTCCTTCCTTCCTTCCTTTCTTTCTTTCTCTCTTTCTCTCTCTCTCTCTCTCTCTTTCTTTCTTTCTTTCTTTCTTTCTTTCTTTCTTTCTTTTTTCAGACAGAGTCTCATGCTGTGACCCAGGCTGGAGTGCAGTGGCGCAATCTCGGCTCACTGCAACCTCTGCCTCCCAGGTTCAAGCGATTCTCCTGCCTCAGCCTCCCACATAGCTAGAATTACAGGCACCCGCTACCACACCTGGCTAATTTTTTGTATTTTTAGCAGGGACGGGTTTCACCATGTTGGCCAGGCTGGGCTTGAACTCCTGACGTCAGGTGATCCACCCGCCTCAGTCTCCCAAAGTGGTGGGATTACAGGCATGAGCCACTGCACCCAGCCAGGATGCATCCATCTCTTAAGAGAATGCTATATCCAGTTTCACAGTTAGTCGCCAAACCTGAAAATGATCAATGTATCACGGAATCGGAATGTGTCTCTCCCAGGATGGGAAATGGACAGAGCTGGTGCAGCGCCCAAGCAAGGAGGAAATGGGAAAATGTCAGCCATGGGATAGGGGTAATGAAATGCTTCCCTTTAGTCCTCATTTCGGCGGCAGCCTTTCCCATCCTGCCTGGCATCTTCATACTGTGCTAATATTTGTACAGGGGTAAGACCTTCCATGTTTATTTCTTCCTTTTGTCCCGAAGGAAGCCATGGTAGTTTGCAATCTTAAACACAGGAAACACAGAACTCAGAATCCAAGAAAGCATACTTTGCCTCTCTCTCTTATGGAGAAGTCTCAGCAACTATTGAACAAGCTGTGCCCATCCAACATCATATACTTGTTCGAGGCAGAATGAGATAGAATGAAGACAATGAATGAATGAATGAATGACTCCTGTAAGATTGCAGACTGTTGATAACCATGTAGAAATCATCCCTTTAGGAATGTTCTAGCGTGTGCATGGGTGTAGATGTGAGAAGAATCACAGTCTCCTCATATTTAGGGAAACAAGGGCTGGCCAGGGGTCTTTGCTAGAGAGATTCCTCGGGGCTGGAGTTAGGACAAGTATTTCCAGCTCAATGCACCATGGGACATTGAAGCTAAAGGAAGAGACAGAGCAAATAAGGTCTTTAATGCCAAGGACACCTAGCATGTGACTGTGAGGACAGTCACCTTCCAAGGCAGGTCACATGAACTTAGACCCTACCTTTTTAAGGGCAAGACTGTTTGGCTTCTTGCTCTGGTGGAGGAGTGAAGCCAAATCTTTAATTTGCATTTCCCAGTTGAGTGGAATCGATCTCTTTTGGATCCTGAGATATTGTGGTTGCCTTGACTGGGTAGTATCTTTACATGCTGAATTCCACACTGCCAGCTACAAACACACTTTCTTTATTTGTACCTTGTCTTTATACAGCCTGGGACACACTCAGAGGAGGGTGAGCCACGTTCCGAAAGGGGTACACAGCTTACCTGATTATGCCCACATTAGTGAAGCAAATGGGTCTACCCAGTTGAGTCCACCCAGTCCAAGTCTCAATGTTGAGCCTTGACCAGAGGTTAACTACAGGATGTGGTGAAAACAGCTAAACCATTAAACCCCCTAGGAACTGAAAACTACTCTATATATAGTGTATTTGTTCTCCTAGGAGCTGACGTGGGCATCCAAATCTAAGAAGTATGTTTAGCAAGATACTGATATCAACAAGGGGATGAGGCCCAGGGCATTGTTGGGGTGACAAAAAGCTCCCTTTCCTTCTTTCTAGAAAAGAGGAAAGGAATCAGGCTGGGTTCAGGGTTCTGGGGAGGAAAGGAGGGAGGCAGGTAGGGATTTGTTCTTGGAACAGAAAAGCACAAGCAAGCTGAGTGGGCATCCACCTCAACGCACAACACTGACCATCCTGCAGACACAGGTGCTGAAGGAGCCTCAGAACACAGTTGGCATCATAGGCAGCACTCATGGGCCCACGCAGCCTCCCCAAGCCTGCTGCCCCCTGTCTCTTCATGCCCTGCCCACTTTCCTAACCTTCTCCCCCAGGAGTTTCCACCAAGAGAAGGAACAGCTGAGCTCACGGTACCTGGAGTTCTGTTGCACACACAGCTGTGCAGGCCCTGCATCGCCCTCGGGCCAGGACAACACTGTGGTTATATTCACCCAGCTCCGCCACCTCCAGTTGCCCCATCCTGAGAAATGGCTTCAAGAAGCAGCCCTGTCCTTTGGCCTGGATTTCTCTACGTGGGCTCAACTCACCCTTTTCCGTGTGTCCTGCTCTTGTTTCTGCAGAGGCTATGCTGAGATGTCACTTTCTTTTTTTCAGAGACCTTAGTCTTGGCCTCTCCTTTTGAACTGCTCAAGGTCCCCTGATATGTGTTCTTCATTGAGGTTTTTTTTTTTTTTTTGCAGAGGTTTGCTTCCCTGGAGATTAATAAATGCCCACAGCACACTTTGCTGAGGAAGCTGGGTGACACTCAGAAAGCTCTCTCTGTCTCTCTACCCTCCATGCTCTCTAGCAACCACATTCTCCACCGCAGTCTGTGCTCTGAAAGTTACAGGAGAGGACTTGCTGGGAAAAACCATTTTTCCAACTGGACTCCAAGTTGGAAACTGTCAAGTGGAAACATAAATACAATGAAAAGCTTAGGAAGAAAACTCAACAATAAATCTCAAGAAGCAGAGAATAGAATGTTGGGTGTCAGGGGCTGTGGAGGGGGAAAAGGGGGAGCTTTTCAGTGGGTATAAAGATTCAGTTATGCAAGCTGATATGGTTTGGCTGTGTCCCCACGCAAATCTCATTTTGAATTGTACTCCCGTAATTCCCATGTGTTGTGGGAGGGACCTGGTGGAGATAACTGAATCACGGCGGCAGTTTCTCCCATACTGTTGTCATGGTAGCGAATAAGTCTCACGAGATCTGAGAGTTTGATAAGGGGAAACTCCTTTCACTTGGCTCTCATTCTCTCTCTTGCCGCCACCACATAAGAAGTGCCTTTCGCCTTCCACCATGATCTTGAGGCCTCCCTAGCCATGTGGAACTGTGAGTTCATTAAACCTCTTTCTTTTGTAAATTACCCAGTCTCGGGAATGTCTTTTTCAGTAACGCGAAAATGAACCAATATACAAGATGAATAAGTTCTAGAGATCTGCTGCACAACATCATGCCTATAGTTCACACAGTATAGTACACTTAAGAATGTGTTAAGAGGGCAGACCTCATGTTAAACATTTTTACCACAACAAATAAACATATAAAATTAAGAACACAAGGAAACCTTTGGAGAGCATATGTTCATTACCTTGATTGTTGGGATAGTATCATGGGTATATGCCTACGTCCAAATTCACCAAATCGTATACATCAAACGTGCAGTTTTGGTTTTGGTTTTGTTTTGACACAGGGTCTTGTTCGGTTGCCCAGGCTGGATGGAGTACAGTGGTGCAATCATAGCTCACTGCAGCTTCAAACTCCTGGGCTCAAGCAATCCTCCTATGTCAGCTTCTCATGTAGCTGGGACCATAGGCACGTGCCACCACACCAGTCTAATGTTTTGTTGTTGTTGTTGTTGAGACAGAGTCTCACTTTGTTGCCCAGGCTGGTCTTAAACTCCTGGGCTCAAGCCATCCTCCTGCCTCAGCCTCCAAAGTGCTGGGATTACAGGTGTGAGCCCCTGGGGCCTACCTAGTTTTTCAAATGTATCCGTTATACTGCAATAAAGCTGTTTTCCAAAAACAAAAGAAAACTCAACCAAAGCTGGTGATGGGCTGTGAAGTGGGAGGGAGGATTCCTCCATGGCTCCCCGACTTTGAACTTGGATGCCCAGGTAAACGGCAAACCAGGGAAGACACAACAGACGCAGGTATTGGTGGATTTCCACCCACAACTGCCCCACACAGGCAACCACTATATGAAATGTTTTCACCTCTTTGTTCATGATATATATATATATGCAGTGATGTGATGGTAAATGTTTAGCAACCACATCTCCAAGAAGTTGATTGTACGCATGTGGGTATGTGTGCCTATTCCTTTATAACTTTACTACAAATTTTTAAAATTTTTTTCCAGCTTAATTAAGGTATAATTGACAAATCAAAAGTATACATATTTATAATGTATAATGTGACGTTTTGATCTACATACACACTGTAAAAGATCAAATCAAGCTAACATATCCATCACCTCACCTCACATACTTAGCTTATGTTTGTGGTAAGAACACTTAAGACCTACTCTCTTAGCAATTTTCAAGTACACAATACTATTACGATCTGAATGTGTGTGTCCCTCCAAAATGCACATGTTGAAGCCTAATCCCCAATGCAATCGTCTTAAGGGACCTTTAAGAGGTGAGGAGGCCATTGGGGTTGAGCCCTTGCAGAGGACTCAGGACTGAGGAAACTTGTTCTTCCCTTCTGCCATCTAAGGACCCAGCTAGAAGGCACCATCTGCGAAGCAGAGAGCAAGCCCTCGTCAGACACCAAATCTTCCAGCACCTTGATCTTGGACTTCCTCAGCCTCCAGAACTGTGAGCAATAAATTTCTGTTGTTTATAAGCCACTCAGTTTATGATATTTTGTTATAGCAACCCAAACAGACTAAGACAAATACATTAACCATAGTCATCATGCTGTGTCTTATAAATTTTTTGACATAAAGGATGTATAGCACCCAATTTACAAATAATAAGATTGACTTTTATGTAAATCGGTAAAGTCAGTTGATTCTTACAGAATGGTTTTGTTGATATTTGCCAAACCATTGTAATTGCAGCCAACATATGGTTGCAACTGATGAACAAGTGTAGTTCCAATATGAATGCTGGTTAATATTTTTGTTTACATTAACAAGTAAGAAGAAAGCAAAATAAATGACAAAGACATATGGTGGAAAACATTTTCATCATTCATAAGGGTAACTCTTTGTTGAATCAGGTAGTAGTTGTCAAATACTAGAAGACTGTTTCCTCAATTTTTGTGCCATTTACAATGCAGCAGCTGAAGACATGGCAAACTTTTAAGTCAAATCTGCATGACTAACATTCCCCCTACCCTGCCACTTCCTTGTGTCTAGATAATCAACAAAACAAGCAAGCTCTGATTGGCAGCATTTGTCAATTTTTTGGTGTAAATACTCCCATTGTGGCCTATTCCAGGCTACCAAGGTGATATTACTGAACACAGAGCTGCAAAGAGATGTACAGTAGCAAACCAGAGTAGTGTATTTTCATCACGCAGCTGCAATAGCTGCCAGGCGCGGTGGCTCAGGCCTGGAATCCCAGCACTCTGGGAGGCTGAGGCAGGCAGGTCACTTGAGGTCAGGAGTTCAAGACCAGTCTGGCCCACAGGGTGAAACCCCATCTCTACTAAAAATACAAAAATTAGCTAGGCTTAGTGTCACATGCCTATAATCCCAGCTACTTGGGAGGCTGAGGCAGGAGAATAGCTTGAACCTGGGAGGTAGAAGTTGCAGTGAGCCGAAATGGTGCCACTGCACTCCAGCCTGGGCAACAAGAGTGAAACTCCATCTCAAAAAAAATAAAAAATAAACTGATGCAATAGCTATAAATAACCTCAAAAGCACAGCTAATAGTAAAAGGCAGTAAAATGATTAAGAAATGATGAGTTTAGAATATTATTAAATTCAATATAATTTATTTAACTATAAGTGTAATTAATTTTTAATAATGGCTGTGTTTTAACAACTGGCTTGCAAAATTCCTGAAAAGTTAACTGTTGGCTCTTGCATGCCAGTTCAACCCAGCCCCAACACACCATGACAAAAACGCCCAAAAAAAATGTTATTTTGTTTTTGTACTTTAAGAAATGGTAATATGCTGCAGGCACTGGGAGTTGCTTTTTCATACCACATTATGTCACTCCTGTCTTTTGACCCTCAACATGATCCTTGCCTCTTCTTTGCTCTCAGCTGATGAATCACAGGATGGGGCAGCCTGGGAACAGCCCTTACGGTCTCTGTTCTGAGATCACCAGCGAGAAGTGCATGGTGGGACAAACATGGATTTCACTCTTCCTGGAGCAGTGACAGCAGCAGATAACCGGGCTTCCGCAGTAGCAACAGAGGCTTCCTGATCCCTCTTGACTTCTGAGGAGCACCACCTCCCTAGGATTTTGCTCCCTGACCATCCCTTGCAACCATTTTTTTTCCTTTTTTTTTTTTTTTTTTTGAGATGGAATCTCACTCTGTCGCCCAGGCTGGAGTGCAGTGGCGTGATCTCTGCTCACTGTAATCTTCACCTCCTGGGTTCAAATAATTCTCCTGCCTCAGGCACCCGCCACCACGCTCGGCTAATTTTTGTATTTTTAGTACAGACGGGGTTTCACCACATTGGCCAGGATGGCCTTGCAACCATTTTCCAGGCACCTGATTTCCTGAATTAAACATGTCCTGCTGGAAATAAATAAAATGGTTTCTGGTTCTCAGATTAAAAGGGTAGAATGTATTCATGCTAATGCCTGTTACCTACTCTCATCATTTTCACTGTGGTATAATGTCCCATTTTGTGACCATATCCCACAAGATTCTCCCTAACTTGGCTCCATTTTACAACCTGCCTGCCCAGCCTCTGATGCTTTTCATAGCCAGTGTTCACAGAGACCGTGCTCAGTGTTTACCCAAATGGTTCTCATGCTTACCCATTAGCGTCCTCAATCCTTGATCTCATTCCCCCTCCTTTTCCCATAGATGTCCCAGTAGATCCTGCTTTCCAGTCTGTCACCCTTGGCGTACAGGCTACCATAAGTTGAAGGAGGGTCTATTGCTGGAGAAGACTAGTTCATAGGAGTCAGTTCAGGCTCGCAGCTGCCAACATGAAAAAAATCATCTCAGAAAAATGTAGCTCAGCTGCTTACAGTAAGTCCTTGTTATACCTGCATTTATCTTTGTGGGACACAGATGCAACCGCTTCTCTGTGCTAACAAGCTGATTAAGCTCAGCCAGGACTCTTCCGGAGGGTCCTCCCTCTCCCCACATAATCTATGTTGAGATGCTCAGCACAGAAGTTAATGCATTACTGGGACAAAAAAAAAGTCTCTCTTTAGAGGGTTCCCAGCATCACCAGAACTCCCAATTCTCCTCCACCTCTTTGTATCCCTTTGTATCATTCATTCCTCATTCCATGTTTGGTGTCACTGAGCCTTTCAAAGAGGGCAGATAAAGCTCTCTGTATTTCACAGAGAGATCTAGAATTGCAATTACATCCATGACACATATTTTCATGCCCCTCCATTCTAGGGCACTCATAGACCACAGTAAGAGATGCTCCTGCTCCTTCTGAGGAAGCCCAACAGGCAAGATGCACCCCCTGACTGTCCCACCAAGAGTAGACCATCTGCCCTCTCTGACCGCATGCTTCACTCTGTCAACATGAAATGGCATGTTGTTCCTGAACATCTCATGATGGTCTGTGCTTCTGTGCCTTTTGCCTATCCTATTTCTGCTTCTGGGCACACCTTTTCTCTCCTTGCCTTTGGGTTGAAGCCCTACTCACTCTTTAACACCCAGTTCATTCTGAGTTGGACTTTTGGAAGGATCAGAAAGTATCCTCTGTGCAGACACTACACATCACTTCACCCTCTTTTTCCCCAAGGCAAACAACACTAACCTAGTCCAGGTCATGTTCCTGTTAGGTCCAGATATGCCTCAAAAACTCTAGCAGAACAGCGCTCCAAGCAGCACTTCCCAGTCAATCACATGAGCAAGCAAGATACATGCCTCTCCATGTCCCTGTCTAGGTTTCTTCCTTTTCTAGAGACAGGCTGGGGGCTGGCAGCTGGGGCTGTGTATTGCTAAGTGCAATTCCAGGAGTCTGCAGAATGGAAGCCACATCTTTTTTTTTTTTTTAGACAGAGTTTTGCTCCATCACTCAGGCTGGAATGCAGTGCCGTGACCTCGGCTCATTGCACCCTTGGCCTTCCAGGTTCAAGCAATTATTGTGCCTCAGCCTCCCAAGTAGCTGAGATTACAGGCATGCACCACCACGCCCAGCTAATTTTTGTATTTTAGTAGAGACAGAGTTTCACCATGTTGGCCCAGGCTGGTCTCAAACTCCTGACCTCAAGTGATCCTCCCACCCCAGTCTCCCAAAGTGCCGGGATTACAGGTGTGAGCCACCGCAACCGGCCAGGAACCAAATCCTTGATGCCTCCAGAACCAGAGGCCAAGTGGGCCTCCCTCTTCCAGTGCTTTCTGATCTGTGCTAAAATCAGGTGCTCCCTCTGTTCCCCAATCCTGAGCCACTTGGATGCACATGTGATTTTGGTACAGCTTCCTTTAATTTCATGTTTAATTATTTTTCTTACTACAAATCTTCGTCAGAGCTGTACTTCTATGCTTTTTACCTTCATTGGCAAAGCTTCTAGAAACAAAGTATGTTATTGAAATTTTAAAAATAAAAAAAATTACATAAAACCAGTTCAGGTATCTCCACTTCTATGAAGCCTTCTCAACCACCACGAATCTGAAATACCCTATTCTATGTCCTCTGCACCTTGTATAGGATTCTTTATGCCCTTGAGGGATGAGGGAAAGTCTTCCCCCTTAATTTCCGTCACTTTAGGAGCAAACGTAGTAACAGACAAGGAGCAGACTTACTGTTTACTATAAGAGCTGTAGATTTCCCAAGTTCAGTGTTCATCAGCTAAAATGTAAACTCACTACATGCTTAGCATTCACCTCGGCACAACCAGGTTACCCCTGTGGGACTTGAGGGGCAAAGGGAATCAATGCCAAGATGACGGTCATGGGGCCAACATGACTGGCCCCAGAGTCAAGCATAGGTCCTGATTAGTATATATGTAGAAAGTAATGAAGTTCAATGGACTAGACTGAAGACAGGGAACTTTCCTTCTTCTGCTGAATACCGCTTAGCCCAGTGTTTCTTTTTATTTTTTTTTCTTTTGGCCCAGTATTTGTTAACCTCAGCACTATTGACATTTGGAACCAGATAATTCTCTGTTGTATGGGGGTTGTTCTGTGCATGATAGGATATTTAGCAGCATCCCTGGCCTCTACACAGGAGATGTCAGTAACACCCACCCCCAATCAAAAATGTCTCCAGACATTGCCAAATGTTCCCTGGGAGAGCAGTATCATCCCCTACCCTCACCACTGAAAACCACTTATTTTACCTATCCAGAAGTGGGGGTGGGGTGGGGAGGAGGAAGCAAGGGGTTATAACTAAATTATCATTTAGTGGAGTTTGAGATGCTAATGTACCGGAGAAGTATAAAAATATTGCACTCACCTGCCTCTTCACTCAAGGATCACACATGATAAGTCACAACATATTGCAGTCAACAGCAAACACAATCTTCATGAGCACCCATGGGTGCCAGGCAGGAGCATCCACTACATCGTCTCATCCACACCCACAGCCATTCTGCGAAGTGGGCATTTCCACTCTGCAAGAACCTGAGGCACAGGGAGGTCACGTACCTTGCCGAGGGGAAGAGTTTGGACTTGAACACAGAGCTGTTGATCTCTGTCGCACGTGTTCTTAATCATTAACGTATTGTTAATGATCCCACAAAGAAAGTGGGGGACGACATGGAAGAGAGGGGATTGGAAGTTATGAAATGGGAAACCAAAGTTTACTTTGAGGGGGAAAAAATATCAAACTTACATGTCAATAGCATCCTCTTAAAGGTTGAAAATATGTAACCCTTTAGATATTTTAAGAGCACATAGAGTACCAGAATCTGTACCAACATGTACTTTAATTCTTATGTAAAATGTTAAAATACAGGCCCAAGTGAATGGCTCTCTTTCCTGCACCCAGAAAAATGCGAACCATCCAGTCTAGGAAGCAGCAAAGTGACCAAACCTGTTTGAACAAACCCAATGCTACACTCCACTTCAATGGAGTACCTTTCCCATCTGGTGGTGGATTAAAGAATTGTCCCTAAAACACTTTTAAATCCAGTCATGACTTTGCAAAGTAGCATCAGTGCCGGCCTGAGTCCCAGCAGTTAGACACATACTGATCCCCCAAATTGATTACTAATTGACACCAGATTCTGGTAATTGCAAGGGCAGGTCAATTACTGACTGCCTATAAAATTACTAGTACAAAGATGAGATACCCCTAAGGAAAAACACTATTTCGACTTTATTTAAACTTTTCCCTGAGAAGCTAACATTCCCCTACATCATTAATTCTCAGAAATATTTTTAATGCACTATAATATTTTATCCTGGAGGCAGAGTAAAATAGCAAGAAATAAGAAAGGGGAAGAGAGGGGATGGGAGAGAGGGGCAGTTGCAGTCATTGCCATAATGGGTGGAGAGCCAAAAATAAGAATACATAATTAGATTGAAAATATATGAGGCCGGGCCTAGTGGCTCATGCCTGTAATCCCAGCACGTTAGGAGGCCGAGATGGGTCGATCACTTGAGGTCAGGAGTTTGAGACCAGCCTGACCAACATGGTGAAATCCCATCTCCACTAAAAACACAAAATTAGCCGAGTGTGGTGGCAGGCACCTGAAATCCCAGCTACTCAGGAGGCTGAGACAGGAGAATTGCGTGAACCCGGGAGCCAGAGGTTGCAGTGAGCTGAGATCACGCCACTGCACTCCAGCCTGGGCAACAGAGTGAAACTCTGTCTCAAAAAAAAATATATATATATATATACACACACACATACGTGTATACATATAGATACACACAGTATCTATATGTATCTATATCTATATGTATATACACATAGTGTATACTAGTGTATATATACTATGTGTATATATGTATAGACACTGTGTGTATATATATGTGTATATATGTATATACACATAGTATACATACATATATACATAGTATATATACACACAGTACTTGTAATGATACATATCGATACATATATAGATATATATGTATATCAGTTAAAGATTTTAAAAGGGGTAAGTCAATTTCTCTCAGGAATCTCAAAAAACATCATCCAGAAAAATGAATGACTCCATAACTAAAAGATTAACTATACTTAAAAGTAGAATTGATGACCAATACTGATATATCCAGATAACTCATACTGACACAAATCTCTCTCTCCAATAATTTTATTTTTTTCCAATATAATTGTCTCATGTCTTCAGTCTCCCGATCTTTACACTGTTCTCTTTCTTTTTACAGTAATATCATAGAAAAATCGGTAATACATTTTTATTCATTAAACTGACAAATAGTTATTGAGCACCTGCTCTGTGCCAGGCATTGGGATACAGCAGTGAATAAGACAAATCCTTGTCCACATGGGGCTTACACTCTAATTAGGGACACGGGCAATCTACAAGTAAACATACCTCAGGTTCCATAGAAAGCACTAAATATCATCTCATCTAATTTTTCCAACTCTATGTGGTGGGTCCTATTATTTTTCATTTCGCATGTGAAAAAAAGAAAAGGCTCAGAGAGGTTAACTGGTTTGCCCAAGGACTCAGATGAGTGAGCAGCAGAACCAGGATTCAAAATCAGATATGTCTTCTCCAAAGTCCACCATCATCCAGCTGCAAGTTTTCAACAGCAAATGCAGCCAGCGTCCACTGATGACAGCTTGTGTGCCAGGTCCTGGGGAATACAGAGGTGTATTGGGGCCTGCCTCCAAGTGTTAGTGCAGCATCTGGCTGCCTAGGGGACACCAGGCTTCCAGTGTCTAAGAGCACACCCACCTGCTCACCAGCATTCACTGAAAATAATAAATACTCCCAATCTCAGCTCCAACATTCTGAAAAAAATGCCAAAAATTATTATTTACAAATTATAGCAAAAGTTGGCCAGGTATGGTGGCTCACGCCTATAATCCCAGCACTTTGGGAGGCTCAGGTGGGTGGATCACCTGAGGTCAGGAGTTCAAGACCAGCTGGTCAACATGGTAAAACCCTGTCTCTACTAAAAATACAAAAATTAGCCAGGTATGCTGACGCATGTCTGTAATTCCAGCTATTCAGGAGGCTGAGGCAGGATGATCACCTGAGCCCAGGAGGCAGAGGTTGCAATGAGCCGAGATCAAGCCACTGAACTCCAGCCTGGGTGACAGAGCAAGACTCTGTCTCATAACAAGAAAATTACTGTAAAAGTGAAATTCAACAAAAGGATTAACATCAAGAGATTAACATCAAGATTAACATGAACCGACACTGCGATTTCCCTACAAGGGGAGGAAAAGCTAGGTTTGAGGCTCTTTGGATTTTTGTGGGCTTTCTTTCCCCATTTTATTTAAAATAAGGCAATGGAAGTGGAGCTCTTGCTTCTATACTAAATGCATTTTGACAGGCTCAGTGACACCCAACATCAATGAGGAATGAAACATTACAAAGATGTTCCCCTTTAAACAAATGTGAGGTCAGCGCTTTTAAATATTATGTGCTTCTTGGACACGTATCCTAATTCAAGACAGCATCTCACACAAACTGGAGCTGGCAAGCAGTCAAATAACCTGGCTGGGCACATCACTGATAAGGCCAATGACTCCCAGCACCTTCTGACAAACCTTTGTTTCCTGCTTCTTGTCTGAAGTACACTGTTTGTTTGGCAAAAGCCAGGAGACGTGAGAACCTCCCACAGCAAATGTTGATATAAAGAAAATGTCCTAAGTGACCAGTGATATTTATCCAGGTATTATTTCCACCACCTGTGCAGAGTTTACCAAGTAGGTGGGTAGGGTCGCTATCTTGGGTGCGTTCAGCTTGAGTTGCCCGGATACCACATCTTGAGTTCAACAGGGAACATAAATCTAATTGTTCCTCTCTTCACTTAAACCCTAAGGATTCCAAATTAGATCACATTGCTGAACCACATGAGTGAACCTTGTGCATCTGAACTCTCAGTGTGGTTTGCAAAGCTACACTCTGGAACTAAAGGCAGGAAGCTTTGCTATCGACAAGATGTTAGCGTCTCATCAAACACAGCCAACGTTCAAGAATCTTGCCCCTTGGCAGGAGCGTGTTTTAATTGCTGGCGATATTGCAGAACAGATTTCTGAAGTCTAATTTTCTTTCTGCAGCCAAATTTTTGACGTACATTAATAAGATCCTCGTAAACTTCCATCTGTGGGCACAGTCATCGCTGCCATTAATTCAAAAACATAGCTGGCTTCCACAGCTCTAAAAAAGAAAAAGAAGAAAATTTGGAAAAATTATTCCCAAAAAGGACACGATTATAAAGTTTATAGTAGGAGCAAACTTCAAAGTGACAAATCCTATAGAACGTTTAGAAAATTTTAATATGGCTGGGCACAGTGGCTCACGTCTGTAATCCCAGCACTTTGGGAGGCCGAGGCAGGTGGATCACGAGGTCAGGAGATCAAGACCATCCTGGCTAACATGATGAAACTCTGTCTCTATGAAACATACAAAAAATTAGCCGGGCGTGGTGGCGGGCGCCCGTGGTCCCAGCTGCTCGGGAGACTGAGGCAGGAGAATGGTGTGAACCCAGGAGGTGGAGCTTGCAGTGAGCCGAGACCACGCCACTGCACTCCAGCCTGGGCGACAGAGCGAGACTTCATCTCAAAAAAAAAAAAAAGAAAGAAAATTTTAATATGATTAAACTTCATGGAAATGTTTAAGGTCTCTTTTCATGAAATGATTTTTTTTCTTTTGACTATATTTCCATTTTATAGCACTATCACAAGAGCAATTAATGAATTAGCTGCATAATGATCTATTTTATGTCAGTCTCCCTGCTCGTTCTGTAACCCCCCAAAGGGAGTAACCGGGACTGACCTGTTTACCTTCCCAATGCTCGGTATACTGACAAATAGCAGGGGCCCAAAAAATTTTTTGTTGCTGCTATCCCCACAATAGGATTACGATTGCATTGTCAGAAGTGCCAATTAGCTATCTCAAAAGCACTCGGCTTCATTTAATGACTTCCTCTATACTACAGTTAGGCAAGATGTGACGGAAGTGAAGGAAACATGCAATCTCCTTGTATATTTTTTGCAACAACCTGTGAATCTACGATTATTTCAAAACAAAGAGCTTTTCTTCAAAAAAAAAAAAAAAAAAAAAAAAAAAAAGATTTTGCTCCCTGCCACCAGCTTCTTAGATTTCACCTAGATCTTAGGAACTTCCATCTCAATCCTCTCATACTCACAATATACTTGGCTTCCTGATTTCAACAATGTTTTCCAGGAGGTTGACTTTCAACAACCCAATCTGAGCTAGAAGCTCAGCGTTCCTTCCCACCCGCCCTTGACAAAGCAGATTACTTTATACAACAACAGCCACTTTGCTGAGACGGCCGGCCAAAACACCAAGTGTGGTGCCAATTTTTTACAATTGATTCCTTTCTGTCTCCTCCACACAGAGACCACCAAAAAGCTGTCACATGGTAGTAATTTTCAAGAATTTGCTGGCACATCAAGGGTCAGAAAGAAATGTTGATGAGCTGGTCATTTGCTCAAGATTTCTGGTTGGCAAGAAAATACAGAGCATGTGCACCCAGGTTCCCAGGTGACAAACCACACACCCAAGTATTATTGAGCCTCATCCGTGGCAGTCTCATGTTACACAAAGAATCAGGCCACCACCGAGCTGCCAAGAGCCTTGGAAAACTATGCAAAGTGCATTAAAATCAACAGAAAAGCTTCTCATGTCACAATATTTAGATAACTTCTCACTTCTCCAAGCTTCCCCCAAAAACCACCCCTCCCTGGCCAAAGTTTGACACTACTGCCTTGAATCACACAGTCAGATTTGGACTTTTCAACAAAACACAGAACAGATATTAACTTTCCCGCGAACCTGGGAATACGGTTGGCAGTTCTGGGCATGAAGAGAAGTTCATCGTCCAGGGGCAGAGCTGAGCCAGGGTTGCAGGGAGCCAGCAGAAGGTGGTTCCCAGCTGCCCTCGCCACTCTTGAGCTGAGCCCACTCTCTGGGCCTCTTTGTCTTCCCAAATGATGCCCTTCCCTGGAAGAAAAACAAAACAAGACCAAAGGCCAGGCGCAGTGGCTCACGCCTGTAATCCCAGCACTTTGGGAGGCCAAGGTGGGTGGATCACCTGAGAGGTCAGGAGTTTGAGACCAGCCTGGCCAACATGGTGAAACCTCATCTCTACTAAAAATACAAAAAATTAGGTGGGTGTGGTGGTGCGTGCCTGTAATCCCAGCTACTTGGGAGGCTGAGACAGGAGAATCACTTGAACCTGGGAGGCAGAGGTTACAGTGAGCCGAGATCGTGCCACTGCACTCCAGCCTGGGCAACAAGGGTGAAACTTCATCCCAAAACAAACAAACAAACAAACAAGGCCAAAAAATCCGCCTCTAAATTCACATCAGTCTCTGCGGGTCAGAAGACAAAGTCTGTCAAACTCTCCAACACCTTCAAAGGCTTAAAGCGTGACCTTCCACTGACTTGTGTGAAGGCAACGGCAAATAACAGACATTCCAGGAGAAACAGCTTTGACGAACCTCTCCCGACAGTGAGGCTAGGAGAGAGAAAAATAAATGAAAATCAATTTGCATGACCACCAAGACAGAAATGGGGCAGAGGGAAAGAGGGCCGAAAGGAGAGAGAAACGATCTTCGTTATCAATGTTTTTAATATGGCAGCATGATTAAGACATAGTCTCCCTGCCAGGCAGCAAGTCCAGAGGGAGACAAACTGCCCACCTTCCCATGGGTTTTTACACAAGAGTAATGCCCATTGGCATAGCCGTTTCAAATCGATACAGCACTTCCACCTATAGAAACTCACTTAAGGGTGGGTGCAGTGGCTCATACCTGTAATCCCAGCACTTTAGGAGACCGAGGCGGGCAGATCACCTGAGGTCGGGAGTTCGAGACCAGCCTGACCAACATAGAGAAACCCTGTCTCCACTAAAAATACAAAATTAGCCAGGCATGGTGGCACATGCCTGTAATACCAGTTACTCAGGAGGCTGAGGCAGGAGAATCTCTGGAACCAGGGAGAAGGAAGTTGCAGTGAGCCGAGATGGTGCCACTGCACTCCAGCCTGGACAACAGAGTGAGACTCTGTCAAAAAAAAAAAAAGAAAGAAAGAAAGAAAGAAACTCACTTAAACTCTCAGCCATCCTGAGCTATTGTATCCAATTTACAGAAGAGGAAACTGGGACTTGGAGAGTAAGGGGCAGAACCAGGAGAACAGTGCGATGAGTCAGGCCTGCGGTTCCGTAGGGAGATGAAAGAAGCAAGTGAGAATTGCTGTGCTAGTCTTTGGGAAAAATGAGATAAAGCATAGATCCCCGGGTGCGGGTGCGGGGAGATTCTTCTCCTCCTTTGGAGTAGGCCTAGGACTACACAAACAGGATTTCAGAGAGTTAGGCTTGTTCTTATTCTGACAATCCAAAGAGAATAGTCCCTAAGCAGATAAATATTCATTTCAAAGGTGATTCTCGAACATTGTCTCCAGAAAGAAATGCACCCAGAAACGTGAGATGAGAGGGCTGTACACAAGGGCCTCAGCTGCTGCTTCCATCAGTGGCTCCAATGGGATACCGGTTTAAGTTAAAATATCGAAGGATTTGACAGTGAGCAGCTCCTTGAAGGGACTCTGGGATATGATCTGGGCCCCCGATGGAGAAGTAGGAGCTCAAAGACCAGGCCCACTGAGGAGGCAGGAGGCTGAGTCTCCCACCAGAACCCAGGCGCTGGCCTGGCCAGACTCCTGACTGCAGCCATGAGGAGAGAGAAGCCCCTGTTGTCCAGCCTTCTGTTCGCACATCTGCATTTTCCCAGTGCAAACAGAGGTGACCTTGAGGGGTCACAGCAGGAAAGTGAGGAGGGAGAGGAGCATCACTGTCCCTCACTGAGGCCACAGTTTCCTTTTCACCACTGGGGATAAAAATGCTTGGCTCCAGGCCAGGCACCATGGTTCACACCTGTAATCCCAGCACTTTGGGAGGCCGAGACGGGCAGATCATCTGAGGGCAAGAGTTCGAGACCAGCCTGGTCAACATGGTGAAACCCCGTCTCTACCAAAAATACAAAAATTAGCTGGGCATGGTGGTGTGCAGCTGTAGTCCCAGCTACTCAGGAGGCTGAGGCACGAGAATCGCTTAACTCTGGGGAGGCAGAGGTTGCAGTGAGTCGAGATCATGCCACTGCACTCCAGCCTGGGCTACAGAGTGAGACTCTCTCAAAAAAGAGAGAAAAAAAAAAAGCTCGGCCCCACCACCTCACAGAGCCGCAGTTAAAAGCCAACTAGGGCAGCGCCTATTGCATCTAGGAAGGTAAAGCCTAGTAACCTGGGAAAATAACTGGTTTCCAACTCAGCCTACAATTCCATTTTGTTTTATTTAGCCTTGTTCTGGGCGTGCAGTTGTAGCCACTTGGGAGGCCCGTGTACTGCATCGTTTCCAGTGTGCCGAACCGGACTGATGCTTCCCTGATGCTGGGCCAGTGTGACCTCATTTCTCCTTCTGTTAGAGATTTTGGGAGCACGCCTCCCTGGGCAGAGGCTAAGGGGAGCAAACAGTGCGCTCCCAAGTGCTAGCAGCCAAAATAAACCATCAGGCTTAGTAGTAGGGACTGGAACAGCCCCCTGCAATGGCTAAAATACACGTCACACAAAATTTACCATCTTCACCATTTTTAAGTCTACAGTTCGGCAGTGCTAAGTACATTCACATGCGTGTGCAGCCACCTTCACCACCATCTCCAGAACTCCATTCATCTTGCAAAACTGCAACTCTGCCCCATTAAACGCTAACTCCCCATTCCCCGTCGCCCCAGCCCCCGGCAACCACCGTTCTACCTCCGTCTCTATGAATTTGACTACTCTAGAGACCTCGTATAAATGGCATCATACAGTAGTTGTCCTTTTTTAACTGACTTTTTTCACTTAGTGTAATGTCCCCGAGGTTCATCCGTGTGTCCAAATTCCCTTCCTTTCCAGGCTGGGTGCTGCGCTGCTCTATCTACGGCCATGCAGCATTCTCTGTATTTAGTCCCCACTCGACGGACACCCGGGCTGCTTCCGCCTCTCTATGGTGAATAATGCTGCTGTTAGGACAAGCGTACACGTATTTGTTGGAGTTTGCAGCCCTTTCTCACAGCTTCCCAAACAGATAAATAGAAGTGAAGGGCGCATCCCAGAAGACTGTTGTTTCCCTATTGCAGGGTTACTGCCCAAGTCCACCTGAAGGTGATGGGCTGGGCCCTTCCAGTTCAAGCTGGGGATCAGAGGTCTGTCTCAGAGGCTGCTAAGGCCCCTTACTGTTCAGTGCCTCACACACACACAACACCCACCACAATGCCCAAGCTTCGCACAACATGCACCCCAACTCTCTCATATACCCCAACTCTCACAACACACACCCCAACTATCAGATGACCCAGCTCTCACACCTCAACTCTCACACCCCAACTCACATACACCCCAACTCACACATACCCCAACTCTCACACACCTCAACTCACACACACACCCCAACTCACACACCCCCCAACTCTCACACACCCCAACTCACACACACTGCAACTCACACCTCAACTCTCACACACACCCAAACTCTCATAACACACACCCCAACTATCAGATGACCCAACTGTCACACACCTCAACCCTCACACACATCCCAACTCACACACACACCAGCTCTCACATGCATCCCAATTCACACACACCCCATCTCTCACAACACGCACAACTCTTACACACACCTCAGCTCTTACATCCCAACTCACACACACCCCAACTGTCACAACACACACCCCAACAAAGGGCTTGTTCCACAAATGCCAGCACCTACCTGACTCACTGACCTGACCCAGCACTTCCTTAAGCAGTAGCCACATGGACCACTGAGTAAGCAAGTGGTGCAATAAGCAAGGATGAGTGCAATGAGAACTGCACAGACGACGCTCAATCAGGAGGGCAGCAGGGTCTTCCCGGACTCTCCTGATAAGGGTACCTATAGTGACAATAGCAGAAAGTGGCCCCAGACTTCAACCTTTCTGCTTTCCTGCTTCTAGGCCCCAGCCCTCCTCGGAAGGTTGACTTAACCACTCACCACACCAATAAACAAACCTCCCTTCAACCTCAGGCAGTTCAGGCATCGGATGGCCAAAGTACAGAGAAGGATGCTTTCCCTCCCCTTTTCAGGAAGATTGGAGAAGTCCTGTGGATAACATCCACAGATTGACTGGCTTTGCCAGGCCTGTGGATAGTTACAGTCACAGATGTCACAAGGTGCACAAAATGAAATGATCCAGCCATTAGAGACCAGGCTGCTTCTCAGCAGGGCGCAAGGCAGGAAATCGAACGACCACTCAAGTCTCTAATGAAGAAACCCAATCAGAAACAACAGAAGGGACACCTTCTCAACTATCTCAATCAAATGTGTTGTCATCTTCTGCAACAGGCCTTACTGTCTTTGAACCAATGCATTCAGTCCTATCTCAAAAGACTCCCAGTTCTGGATCCAGTTGGCTTGAAGTTGAACCCATTTTACCAGGAACCAGGAGGACAGGCTACCTAGGCGGAGCATGAGGCTGTCAACTCACCTCTTGTGGAAAGGGTTGCTCGGAGTTTATTTTTTAAATGAAGAGGGCAACTGCAGGAAAAATTACATGTAGTAAATATACTACTCCCCACCTCAAGTAACCTCTTCACAGTAACCCAGACCCAGGAAAGTCTGTCATTAAGGTCCATAAAGGAAAAAAAGTGCACATCAACATTGAGGTTTTTGTGGTGAGCCATGATGAACTCTCCCTAGAGTCTGCTGGTACTATCTCACCAGGCTCTTTTATCCCAACATGGCTGTGGTTTAGTCTTCAAACAAGTTGAAAGATAAGCAAATACCCTTCCTTCCAGGTTACATTTGACTGCCCTCAGTGTCAGGTGTATTTTGTGAATGCCAGCATTATCATAAAAAGCCACAGTTCACCCACACACAACCACAGAACCCCCATCTAAAATAAACCAGAACTGGGGCAGAGTTTCTTATCCAGAGAACAAAATCAAATGTGCTTAAAAGGTGATACAGCCGGCTTCGTGATCGTGGATCTTCTTGAAGTGGGAAGTGACAGAATTAGAGAAATCAGATGAGTAATTCAAATCCCTGTAAAACCCGGCCAAAAATCATAAATGAAGTTTTTATTTTTTTTTATTTCAATAGGTTTTTGGGGAACAGGAGGTGTTTGGTTACATGAATAAGTTCTAAAGTGGTGATTTCTGGGATTTTGATGCACCCATCAGCCAAGCAGTGTACACTGTACCCAATGGGTAGTCTTTTATCACTCACCCTCCTTTCCTCCAAGTCCCCAAAGTCCAATGTATCATTCTTATGCCTTTGCATCCTCATAGCTTAGCTCCCACAAATGAAGTCTTAACAACACCAACAACAAAAATTAGGGTGTACTGACTAAATGTGCACTGTCTAACTCAGTAGTCATTAGCCACATGTAGCTATTTCAATTTAAATTTTAGTTCATTAAACTGAAACAACGTTTAAAATTCAGCTCTGCAGTCATGTTAACCACACATATCAAGTGCTGAAAAGCTACATGTGGTTAGTGACTACCATATTGGACAGCACAGATACAGAACATTTGTATCATCATAGAAAGTTATATTTTCCAGTATAAGACTAACTACTAAAAAAGGGAAAGGGAATAGAAAAAAAAAATGGTCTTAAAAAAAAAAGGTCCAAAACCTAGGCATCCATGGTATACCTCTCTTGCAGCTTCCTGGAGCCTCATTCAAACACAATAAACATTCAGTTGACTTGGTATGAGACTCTAGGACTAAATAACCAATGTTGTTCCATTAAAAGATAATGGCAGTACATGAGCCATGCCTTATTATTTTGTAATTATTACAAATTTTTAAATAAACTGAGACCAGCCCTTTTAGCAAAAGATTGGTTGATGGCCTCGTGTTTATTTTGGGAATCTGTTCTGATTTCTGGTGGGATGATTTTACATCTTCCTGGAAAGGAACAGGAAAACATCCTACTTCCCACTTCAAGCACTTTTAGGATGTATTTATTTATGATCCTTATTCTTTCCATAAATGTTCAACATGGATTGAATGATTTTTCTTATTTTAGGAATTTTCTTAGCATAAGCATTTGCTAAGGACCACCCCAACTTTGGATGCTAGTATGGAACAGCAGAGATTATCTTAGTCAAGGCTCTTTGCAAAACAAGTAATGAAAACCAACTTGGGCTCCTCGATCAGAAAAATGAAATTTGTGAGAAGGATGCTGGGGTGCTTTATGGAACCCGAGGATAAGGAGACTTCATGAGCGACTGGGGGACTTGGAAATCCACGAGCTCTCTGCCTCTTAGCTCCACGTCTCTTTGTACAACTACTTTCTCCAGAACTTCATTGTTCACTTCATAGGGTAGAAGAAGACCATCTTATAGCTCTAAGGAATAGCTATGGCCACTCTATGACTTCTGGATCTTTGTGTGCTCCTTGGTACTCAGGATTTCTGAGACCCAACTGTAAGTGCCCAGGAAAGCTGATTTACCCAGCTTGCCCCAGTGGTCCAAACAACCACGGAAGGAGGGGGGAACCATCTTAATGCAAACATGGCAGCCGCAGACACTGAGGTCTCAGAAATCCTGAGTACCAAGGAGCACACCCTCAGCACTGTGGGACCTGAGTCGATGGTTCAAAATCCAGCCATGGGCCACTAAATTTCCACTTAAAACCATTCTCATGGACTTATTCATGATTTATAGTTGGGAGAGTTGTGTAAACTAAACTCCATTTTGCCATTGACAAAACTGTGGAAAGAAGGACCTTCCTGACTTGTCTAAAGTCATAGCCACTCAATGGCAGAGACAAAAGAATTATATGTGTCTCTTAATTCCTGCCTCCTCCTATTTCTACCACATCCCATTGAAACTTTCACCAATTAAATACAATTGAAATTGTTGAACTTGTACCTGCTAATGATCCCTCGATTATTAACTATTCCCATATTTGAATGTTGTGTACATTCTTTTGCACAGTTCTAATGACATGTGCAACAGGAATCTTGTCTAGGCTGTAGATGAAGCTCGTGGAGGTGAAAGACCCACCCACAGGCATGGCATCCACTAATTAGCATGGGGTCCAGGAACCTCCCCCACAAATTGCCAGAATCTCTGTTGAGCCGAGGAGCAGGTAGAACAGTGCCAAGTAGGGGGGCCACAGAAGGTGGGAACAGAGGAGACTGTGACAGTCCCTGGGACAGAGTCTACTGTGCTGGATAAAGGTTGAACCTGATGTGTCAGATTCACCAGCAGGACCTGTGGGATAGTGGGAAACGGTAATTCTAGATACGATTCTGCCTGGATGCTGCCCGCAGGCTCAAGCACATTGACAGTGTGTACATGATTTAGGGAAGAAAAAGGATGTACAATACAAACAATTAAGAGGCTCCCAGCATCTCTGAAGAGGGAGAGCCTCTAGAAAAGCAGATATTGGAAGGTGTTTCTCTAGCAGCAAGAGAGGGGTAAGCCCCAGCACACCTAAAGTCCAGGAAGCAGAAGAGGATGCCTTCCCTCCTCACTTTCACTGCTACCCCCACCTCCCCACCGCCCCAAGCAAGTATCAGCAGCCCAAAGGAGTCTTAGAGCTCTAGCGGACTTGGAGCTCCAGAAACAAAAGCAAGTTCTACCAACAAGTCCAATGTGAAAAACTACGGGGAACGATGCTGATTGGCCCTTTTTGCATTACTGGACAACTCCAGGACCAATCACCATGGTGGGAAGGAAGTGGTACCATAGGCAGCACACCCTGAGTCAGCACACCCTGAGTCAGGTGCCTGTTGAGTTAGCCAACCCCCCACAACCACACACGTTAAGAGAGGGCCAGCAGGACCTCAAAGGTGAAGAGAGGTGCTGTTACTGGAGGAAGAAGTGCTAAACACACCAAAACAGCAGATATCTACTGGGGACTCCCCGCTGAGGGATTTCTAGACGGTTAACCTAACAAGGTCAAGAATAAAAGGTATGAATAAGTCGAAATCACTTTAGAGAGGAGTTTCTGAAAAAGAAGGTGCTAAGATAAAACCTTAAGGTTCTCCAAGAGGATAATATGGAAAAAAGACAAGGAGCTAAGACAACCAAGAAATAGAAGTACAGGAATGAAAAAGACAAAAGAAACTAAAGAGCAATAAAAGTTGTCACATAGGCTGGGCACGGTGGCTCACGCCTGTAATCCCAGCACTTTGGAAGGCCGAGGCCGGTGGATCACCTGAGGTCAGGATTTCGAGACAAGCCTGGCCAACTTGGTGAAACTCCATCTCTATTAAAAAGACAAAAAATTAGCAGGATGAGGTGGCAAGTGCCTGTAATCCCAGCTACTCAGGAGACTGAGGCAGGAGACTCACTTGAACCTGGGAGGCAGAAGTGGCAGTGAGCCAAGATCACGCCACGGCACTCCAGCCTGAGCAACAGAGCGAGACTCCATCCCCCCCTCAAAAAAAAAAAATTGTCACGTAGTAGCACCTCCTAACTACATGCATTCTTTCATTTAATCCTCCTAAACAGCCCTGAAACAACTCTGCATGATAGATGATCACCCCCACTTAGAGAAATCTGAGTTTCACAAAGTGAAATCACTCACCCAAGGTCATTCAGCTAGTTATACGGCTGGACTGGAAATGTAACCTAGGTTTGACTGACCTCCAAGCCCCTCCCACCCCCTTTCATGTCTGTCTGCCCCCTCCCCACTATACTACCCCCACATCCTGCAGAGTCTGAAAGTCAATCATGAGGACTTTGGAGCTTGTGTGAATATTTCTGAAAATGCAGTAATATCCATATCAGAAGTTTGCATACAAGAATTCAATAACTACTTTAACTGGAATGGAGGGAATTGGAAAGCCAGGAAGGTGTGAGGTAGGGCTTCCCACATGTTCATGCTGTAAGCATCTCTGTGTGCTTGTTAAAACTGCACCATCTAGGTCCTCATCCCCAGAGATTCCAATTCTTTGGGTCAGGGATGAGGCCCAAGAAGTGCCACTGCAGCAAGTATCAGTTGATTCTGAGGTCATCCTTCAGAAACCCCAGGGAGAGACCAGGGAGGAATTCATGAT
Organism: Theropithecus gelada; assembly: GCF_003255815.1. NCBI lineage: Eukaryota > Metazoa > Chordata > Mammalia > Primates > Cercopithecidae > Theropithecus > Theropithecus gelada. The sequence continues at coordinate 26,824,283 of NC_037670.1, read as the reverse complement.
AAGAGGCTGTGATTATAGACAAAAAGGAGAAAAGTGTTACATTCTAAGATTGTGAGAACTGGAAAAGAAGAAAAAGAAATGTGTCAAAGGCGACCACTAAATCTACTTATCTGCCTTTGACAATGAATGTTGTCTTTATCCCAAGAGGAGAATATTCTGGAAGAGCTGGGCAACTGGTAAAAGGAAGGGGAGACGGGCGAGGTGCCTCCTGCATCACTAAGTGGCAAGGTACCAAACCTAAGCTAAGGCTTAAAATAATTATTAATACTTGATTTAAGGTTATAAAAGAATAAGGAACGAAAATAAGAGGAAAGAATGCACTAAGTCAATGTTATTGATTTACACTGTGAAAGAAATGCCAGAACTATTATTTGGATGTCAAAATAACTCCAAGAAGAGTACAAGACTGTTTTGATAATTTGAAACCAAATACCTGCCTTCTTTGAGATGAAGCTTTCAGACATAGAGCCTCCTTCAATCCCACTGCGATGTTCTACGCAGGTCATATTTCCTCTTCAAAGGTTATTCCCTGTTAAATTATCTGCAATTTCAAAAAGAACAAGTCGCTGTCCCACTTTGAGTCCCCTTCTCTTAAAAGCATGTTTTGACTAAGATTAATTTATAGCCCAAGGAGATTTGGAGAAAGGAAAAAGCCTTGAAATTGCAAGTAAAAATAACTCAGAATTCCGGTCGCTTCTTAAATATCAAGTAATGTTGTTTTGGGACTAGGACCAGATTTGCAGAGCTACAGGTAAATGGATGGACTGTGGGATTTGCAGCGTCCAGAAGACACTTCGGTGGGGGTGGGGAATCTAGTTCGATGCTGCAGGGGGTGGAGGAGTCTTATTGGGAGCCCAACACTGGACAATTTGCTGAGCCTCTCAGCAGTTCACCAGACAAGAAGCGGTAAAGTAGGAAAAATCAGGATGAAGACGCTCAGTGCAGCGCCTTCTTGGGAGTGTCGGGAGGCTAATGAGCGAATGCTCATGAACACTTGTGAGGGGGTTGGTCAGCAGGATGGCCTGGTGCATTTGACTTCAGGCTTCCAGGAAGCATGCTTGTCTCCATCTGTGTCTTGACCACTCCTATCACAACAGATGTGCTCACTGAGAATAGCAGTATAGACTAAAGAAGACACTTTATGGATTTTCTCTGATTTTTCCATAATGATTTCTCATTTGCGCTTTTTCTATGCTTGCCTTTACGTATGTTTGGAATCTCTGCGTCAGTCATACGTGTAGCATTTGCTGACCAAACCAGTAACTAGCTATTTGAGGACAACTGAAGGGGACCCCGCAGAGCCTGCCAGCCAGTGCTAACAGTTCTAGGTTTCACTCACCCACCATAGAAGACAAACTTCCTTCTACCTCTCGGCTTTTACATATACTCACTTTGATCATTCCAATTCCAGTGGGGTTTTTTTATTATTCAAATGACTAGAAGGAAAAGGTGTTTTCAACAGGGTAAGGTATTAAGTGCACAGTGGCTTTGATCTGTTGGCATTTCCTGAGTCCTTGGATTTTCAACTCTGGCCCAATTCTTACTTCCTTAGAAAGAGGATTTGTTAGTTTGCTGAGCATAACAACATACCATAGACTAGAAGGCTTCAACAACAGACATTTATTTTCTCACAGTTCTGGAGACTGAAGCCCAAGATCAAGGTGTCCACGGGTCTGTCTTCTCCTGGGGACTCCATCCTTGGCGTACCGATAGCCACCTTCTTGCTGCATCTTCACAAGGTTACCCCTTTGTGCATGTATACCCTGGTGTCACTCCTTTTTTTTTTTTTTTTTGAGACAGAGTCTCACTCTGTCACCCAGGCTGGAGTACAATGGTGTGATCTCAGCTCACTGCAACCTCCGCCTCCCAGGTTCAAATGATTCTCCTGCCTCAGCCTCCTGAGTAGCTAGGATTCCAGGCACGCACCGCCACGTCCGGCTAATTTTTGTATTTTTAGTAGACAGGGTTTCACCATGTTGGTCAGCCTGGTCTTGAACTCCTGACCTCATGATCCACCCGCCTCGGCCTCCCAAAGTGCTGGGATTACAGCGTGAGCCACCACCCCTGGCCTACTGCCTTCTTATGAGGACACCACCCTTATGACCACATTTAACCTTATTTATCTTCTTAAATGCTCTTTTCCCAAATGCAGTCACATTGGGGGTTAGGACTTCAACATGAATTCTGTGGGAACACAATTCATTTCATGATAGAGGATATCCCAAAAATATTAACAGAGTCAATTATTAAGACTCTGAAGAGGCTGGTGTGGTGGCTCACACCTGTAATCCCACCACTTTGGGAGGTCCAGGCAGGAAGATTGCTTGAGCCCAGGAGCTCAAGACCAGCCTAGGCAACATAGTGAGACCTCATCTCTCCTAAAAACCTGAAAAAAATTGGCCAGGCATGGTGGCATGCACCTGTGGGCCCAGCTACTCAAGAGGCTGAGGTGGGAGGATTTCTTGAGCTGGGGAGGAGGAGGCTGCAGTGAGCCGTGATCACACCACTGCACTCCAGTCTGGGTGACAGGGCAAGACTCCGTCTCAGAAATAAAATCTGAGGCAGGAGAATGGTGTGAACCCGGGAGGTGGAGCTTGCAGTGAGCCAAGATTGGGCCACTGGACTCTAGCCTAGGCGACACAGCAAGACTCTGTCTCAAAAATAAATAAATAAATAAAATAAAATCCTGTAAAATGGTAGAGAGGTTTAAGGTATTACTCCGTCACAACTTGATCCATAACATATCAATATACAAACACCATGGGTTAAACCATACCTCTAAAATAAATCAACTATACGTATAAGACAGCACCATATGCATAGGAGAAGATGATACTATTTCTAGTCGTTACTTTTTTATATCATTGAAAGGGACTTCCATTCGATCAGAAACGCTTGGACATTCATTTTATATCCAAATGATAAAGTATGTCAAAATACATACCTTAGAACCCACTTGTATTTAGCTTCTGATGGGAGAAAAAAATGTGGACACAGCATTTAATAAATAAGGTATGGGAGCTTTTCACTCAATATTCTTATGATCCAAAAATCTGCTGCTGCTAAACTTAAAAGCAATTACTGTTTTATAAACAGTGAGACATAATCCAGAAGGCACTTAATCCAACATGTGTGAAATCTGTGTAAATCATCAAAAGTGACTAGCTGATGGAGATTTCTGGTTTCTGGCACTAAATCGCCATTGGTCCATGGTTCTTAATATTTTTCTTCATCAAGGTACATAACTATAAAACTCCATAAGGATTAACTAATACCTGTTTTGCAAATGGCCTAACGCAGCCAAGAGGCAGTCTGTAACATGTGATCATTTAAGGGAGAGGTAAGGTCCTGGAACTAAATTGTCCTAAATTGTGTTAAACTATATGCCCACGACAGATTTAACTCCTCCCTACTGATAGATTTTTCTGAAGGGCATAGTGCACAGTCTTTCTGGCAGCTCACAACGTTTCTGCCAGGCACTCCACAATTGACACCACCAAGGTGAAAATATGCAGGTGCCTTCTTAGCCTAACTAATACCATTAGCTCAGATTTCCCATTTATCTTTTCATCCTTTATTATTTTCTCCTTGCTTCCAGCATTGGATTACTTTCTTTTAAGTCATATTTCTTTATATAACCACACTTTCATCCAATGCGTGCCACCTCCCATGGAAGTTTTCTCTCTTTTTTTGTTTTTGTTTTGTTTTGTTTTCTGAGACGGAGTCTCACTCTTGTTGCCCAGGCTGGAGTGCAATGGCGAGATCTCGGCTCACTGCAGCCTCCATCTCCCGGGTTCAAGCGATTCTCCTGCCTCAGCCTCCCGAGTAGCTGGGATTACAGGCATGCACCACCACAGCTGGCTAATTTTGTATTTTTAGTAGAGACAAGGTTTCTCCATGTTGGTCAGGCTGGTCTCGAACTGCAAACCTCAGGTGATCCGCCTTCCTCGGCCCCCCAAAGTGCTGGGATCACAGGCGTGAGCCAGGAAGTTTTCTCTTGAAGCTTCTCCAATGCTGGAGAGTTATGGTGACTAATATCTACTAACAATCATTAGCCAAGTGCGATGATAGGAAAGAAGACATAGTTGTAAGTGAAACACAAAGAGAAATAGCACATAGTACAGACTCTTTAGGAAAAATATTTGTATACTCATGACATTTTACCATAGGGCACCTGATTCAACACAAATATGGCCGGTGATGGCATCGCATTGGGAAAGCACTCATTGTTAACACACCCCCTAAAGTGCGAAAAACCCAGGCCATTTTCTCTTGACAATGGCGCTGAGGTTCTGAAGAACTTCCACAGACAGGCCCTGTACTCTCCAATTTCTTTTCTAATTGCTGTTACCAAATGATTGACCCAAAAAAGCAAAATATAGGAACATTTAACTACATCCTCGTATTGGTAATCTGATGGCATTTTACGTCAGTAAGGAACATTTACAGTGAGCAGTATAAAATATTCACGTCCAATTTCCAAGTGAAAACGACTTGTTCACTGGGTTCACCATATGCTTATTTATAGACAACTCTGATATGAATCATCATTATTCATTCATTAATTCATTCAACAAATATTCCTTGACTTTTTACCAGAAACTACTCCTGCTCCTGGGAACACATTGCGAAATATGCAGCTAGGATCCCAGCCTGCAGGAAGCTTCCGTCCAGCATCAGCACTAGACGGCCAGCAGTTTAGAAAGTGAAAGACTACCTGGGGCTTGGAAGCTGATGCCGGTCGGGGGAGCGGGGAGGGTGGGGAGGGGAGGGAAAACGGCGGGTTGTGGGGGAGGCGGGGGAGGAGTCGGGAGGCGGGAGGCGGAGGGAGGAGGTGGGGTGCAGGGAGGCCAGGGAGGGGGGGAGGAGGTGGGATACCGGGAGGCCGGGGGGCAGGAGGTGGGGTGCGGGGAGGCCGGGGGGGGGGGG